>NC_138726.1:64454523-64652023 GCF_965113295.1 Leuciscus leuciscus | reverse complement strand
TGTATCGTGTACAATTTAGTGCCAGTACTACATTAAACTACTATATATAATGTTGAATATAATGTATAAGAATGCAATGGGGGAATATTTGTTGGTCCTGATAATGCCAAATGTCGTATATTACCAGTACAAAGTGGCCGACGTTATTTTAAATATATCTAGTGCAAGCATATTCATCTAAAATACTTCTGTATTTTCAACGTCAGAATGATGAATATTATTATATTATTCATCATTGTCCTGTGCATAGCACCAAGTCACCTTGTTAACCTTTTCCCATATGTCTTGGAGTATCGCAATAATTTCGTACCTTTAGTTTGATTATCGTGACATGAGGGTATCGTTACACTCCTAATATATACTAATTTGCCCGTGAATATGCTCTTGAATTGTTTACTGTCCCATAGTAAATCCTGTTGTGTAGTTATAATGATCCCGGTTCTGTTTGTTAAATCTGTCTCTAAACCCTCCTGCAGCTGGGATCCCAAGGCTTTCTCCTCATAACCGGACTGGCAGAACCTGTGGTGAAAGCCTACTCCTTTATCACAGACCTGGTGGAGAAATACAGGAGTAGCCAGGGACGGCGTGCCGAGACCGGGATCGGGATAGCGGGAGAATCCCTGGAGTCGCGTCGGGCCTTCAAGTCCCTGGTTGAGAATCTGGAGGACCGGCACACCCTCGACCTGCTGGTGTTACCGGTGAGGGTGAAGGAGGCTCTGCTGGACCTGGTGAAGCAGTCCGGATTGGACTCGTATGCAAAGCGGCACCAGGAAGGTCTAATCCCATTGGAAGCCAATGGATCATTAGCAGTGCAGAGAAGCGTTTATAATCATACAGCAGAAAACTCACATTCCCAGCATCCGCAATCTACTTATGACAGGATTAACATTAGCACGGATGATTTCAGAAATGAATCCCACAGTCCGTTTCCCCAAGGCTTTACCCTCGACTCACCTGAGCCTCCAGAACCAGAGCCTGAATCCGAGACTCCTGCTGTTCCGTCCACCGCGAGAAACAAAGAGGAGTTTGAGCACCTTCTCAAGTTCTTCAGCGCCATGGGATTCACCGAAGAGGTTGTGCACGACGTTCTGGCCCGAACCGGCCCTAAAGAAGCGTCGCAGCTTCTCGATTTGATTCAACAGGAGCACGACAAAACTAACCAGCGGAAGAATAAAGACAATGCAGTTGGCGAAACGCACAAGGCCACTGAAGTAGGAGAGGAGAATGCTAAAGAGGAAGACTTCGTCTTGGGGGTGTTGAAGAAGGCGGCGGCCACTTGTGGATACACTGAGGACAGAGTAATGGAAGTGTATGGCAATCTACCCGAGCTCAAGCCACACGAGCTGCTCATGCAACTGCAGAAACAAGAGTTCACCGAACACGCGATTGGGATGAGAAATGGTGCAAAGCGAGCTGATTGGACGATTGAGACGAATCCAGTGACAGATTTTGAAAAAGTCGATTTTGGGAGCAGAAACGGAGCGACAAATCTAGGCATGTCCAAACCGTTAAGCGTTCCCTCCGTGAGAGGCCCGCCAATGACTACATACGCCTTCGAAACCTTGAACCCCGACGCACAGCCAGGGAATCTGCCGGCACAATCGCCTCCACGGAGGGTAAAACCAAACACGGATCTCGGTTTCCCAAATCTCTCCAATCACGTCATCGCGCCCAAACCGAGAGCGTCGGAGACGTCTGTGGTCACAGGACCTCAGCGGTTCCTCGAGAGCCTGAAGACGCCATTTAAACTGCAGCTGTCGGACGAGCCTGGCGACCCCATGCTGCGTCAGGTCATCATCGACGGCAGCAATGTTGCAATGAGGTAGGCTTATTACCGGTGTTGTCACACGTCGATTACCGGTGGGAAAATATCCTCACCGCCACATCCCTAAATGAGGTAAACATCGCAATATGATGCGTGCTATAGAGGGCGTGTCTCGGTCGACTTGCCATATTGACAGAAAATGTTGTCGACATGGATAATTAGATGATATTTGGTGTGTTTTTTTGCTGACTGACTTAATAATAATTGATTAAATGTAAAAAAATTTACATAAAATAAAATGCATTAATTTAGAAAAATGCCATTATTCAAATCTAATTGGATGTATGCATTATAGTTTATGTTAAATTCTTACATTTAATCAATAAATATTAATAAAAATAGATATTAAATTCTATTTATCTATCCTCTTTTATCCCTTAAAACTCATCTTTGATCACCAAAATGACATATTTAAATGTTTTTTCCTTGGAAAAAAGTGTCTTCATGCCTTAAAATATCTTGAATGTAACTCGAAACCCTTGCCTAAATTAGTGTACGTGGTCCTATGAATATGCGAATGAGCCCCGCCTCCACTCACTCACTCAGCTCAGAGATCCACTGGTTGATGATCACACGTTGATCTGATTGGTTACACCAGCGATTTCAAAGCGTGTTTTTGAGACTGTCTTTGGTTCACTGCAGTTTTAAGGAGAAAATACTCAGCAATGGTGTCGACTTATGAATTTACACATGGTTTGTCTTAAAGCATATTAAAAACACCACATAGACACATAAGCAACATTAAAAGTTGGATTTTCATCACAGGGGGACTTTAAAACGAGACTGTTTATTCATAGAGCCTCGTATACTAAATGAGGCAAGGGTGCCGAGTTACATTCAAGCTATTTTAAGGCATGAAGATGTTTAATTTTGGTGATCAAAGATGAGTTTTAAGGGATACAATTATTGACTACAGGATGTAGATGTGTTCGTACTGGAAACAGAGGATGAACATCGCTTTTGCAGTGACGAGAAGTCATGATGACATTGTTGATAAGATAATTCTGAGCAGCTGATGATGCGTTTAGGGAGTGAATGTTTCAGTGTTTACTCGCATGAACTAGGGAGTGAAATGAGCAGTGAAACTGTGAGAATGTGATGTGATCCTCCACAGTCACGGGTTGGGAGTGTTCTTCTCCTGTCGAGGCATCGCTCTGGCCGTTCAGCACTTCTGGGCAAGAGGACATCGAGAAATCACTGTGTTCATCCCTCAGTGGAGGCAGAAGTTTAACTCCAAGACTAAAGGTGAGGCTCACTTCGTGCCTCATTGACATCTTAAGGCTAGTTTAAGAACTATACGTTTCTTGAGACAAAACGCGTTTTTCTATTCCACTGCGCTTCTTTTCCAGTTGTTTTTCAGGTCTTTTCAGGTCAGGTCTTTGGGGCCTGTCGCTTTAAATGCACAAGCGCTTCAAAGTCAGGTGGATTCTGATTGGCTGTCAATATTTTTATTGTCCATCATCAAGCAGGAATCGATCAGGGGTGTGTTTCCCGAAAGCATCGTTAGCCAACTATGGTATCAAGTTACGTCGTTATCATCAACGAGTCTGTGTTTCACGAAACCATCGTTCTAACGAACATTCGCAAACAGCATCGCAGAGTTGTGTGTGTGTAATGACAGATCTCGAGCTGTGGTTAGAAAGAGAGTTTCTAGTTTGCATGACATGTGGACTCAATAAATCATTATCTTGAGACAAATAAGCAAGCTGACATTCACTACAATCTATATATTTTATTTAGAATACAAAACAAATGTCATTTACGTCTTTTAGTTTGTCAAGAGATTTAAAGCGTAGTTTTTGAAGAGTGCGCATGTGCGAACGTGCTCTAGTTCGTAAGAACGAGCCTATGATTGAATCTGGAAATAAAGCAAAATAACTGAGAAAAATGCCTCAAACAGATTTATTAAAAGTAGTTATGACGTCATTAACCAGCTTGGTGGATCGACCAATTTGCGACAATACGGTTTCGGGAAACAGTCGTGACTAGCTAGTACGCTAAGCTAGTTACAGCGCTGTACGGGAAACACAGTCCTGAAAGTGATTGCAACGATATCGTTCCTCTATGCCTTTATCGTAATAGTTGTGTGGACTTCCCTGTTCTCAAAGAGTTAGAATGATCAGTAAAACGTTATAGTTAAAGTTACCATTAATGCTTGGAGAAAGAAGCTTGTGAACGCCACCTGCTGGTCATGCAAGGAAAGCTCAGCCCAAACGTGTAAACAAGCCCATTGAAGATGTCTTCGTGAAAGTGTCATTTATTAAATGCTATTTAATATGCAGATTCTGTAGCAGTGCTGGGCAAACAAGGTCAGTCTTGTATTATTTTGTGTGCTCTGTGTTTCCTGTAGAAAAGCATTACCTGACTGACCTGCATGATCTGGGTTTCGTCTCGTACACTCCCTCCAGAGAGGTCGAGGGCAAGCGAATCAACTCATACGACGACCGGTAACTCATCACCTCATCCCAGACCAACACAGTTCCAGAGGGACCATTTCTCTCTTCTGCAAAACATGGAAGAAGATATTTAGAGAAATGATGGTTCTGTTGTGTTAGTTATACAGGTTTGAATGAGTAGATGATGACAGAAATACATTCGTTCAAAATCAAAGATCATCTGTAATATTATCTGACACTTTAGTTGATGTTCAAACAACAACCATCAGTTTTATCATCAGAATTTAAGTTATTGTGATTTCCATCATTTATTTATATATAATTAAAATAAACGTAATGTCAGTCAAACATAAATGAACAGATTTCTGCTCTCAAAAAAAGTTTTAATTATCTGAATTCATCTGATTTTATTTAAATAATCATATTTTCAAGTATGCTTACAATCAGCATAAATATGTTCATTGTAAAAACAATTGTACTGGGCGGCAGTGGCTCAGTGGTTCATGTAGATTGTCTACAAACCGGAAGGTTGGTGGTTCAATCCCCGGTTCCACCTGACCAAGTGTCGAGGTGTCCATGAGCAAGACACCTAACCCCAGCTGCTCCCGACGAGCTGGGTGGCGCCTTGCATGGCTGACACCGCAGTCGGTGTATGAATGTGTGAGTGAATGGGTGAATGTGAGGCTATATGTAAAGCGCTTTGGTGGCCATAGGTCTATGAAAGCGCTATATAAATGCAGTCCATTTACCAAAAACAATTAGATTTTTTATGAATATGGTTCAAATATGACTAGCTGTGAAACGAGCAATATTCATTCAGTTAAAATGTGTGAGATTGAAGTAAACTGGATTTATTGATGATAAATGTATAAACCTGGTTATTGTATATTTAAAACGTTCAGTTTAGTACTATTACAGAAATATGACCTGCACATAAATGTAAAAAAAAAAAAAAAAATCATATATGTATGATTGACGAGTTTTTTATTTTAGAATATTATATTAATTGTCAGACTATGTTTATACTTTTTAACTGAATTTATTTGTTTTCACAATAATTTATACTGATTTAAGCAATTTTGATGAATCCATTTTGAAAATGATTTAAATAAAATCAAAGCAAATAGTGAATGATAAACTATGCCATGAAATCTGATCAGATTCAATTATGTTCGACTGACAAATATGCTTCGCATTAAGTTTATTAGTTTAAGTAACTGTGTAATTCAAACAGAAGGACATTTTATATGCAATTCAAGCAAACAAATCTTACATTTCTGCCTGAGTATATGTTTTGAGTGGCAGCTGTGATGCTGATTCCTCCAGATGACGAGTGATTGTTCTTCAGGTTCATGCTGGCGCTGGCGCAGAAGACGAACGGAGTGATCGTGACGAACGACAACCTGCGGGATCTAGTGGACGAATCGCCGGCGTGGAGAGACATCATAAAGAAGAGGTATAACTGACAGTGTAGTTACACTCGTTTATCTTCAGTTTTCCCCTGGCATAACTCACTGTAACACCGACACCTTCAAATAAAGTGTAACTTAAATTAGTTACAAACCTTGAGCAGGAAGTGAGACTGAATTACTGACGACTCGTTTCAGTTCAGAATCGACTCTTTCTTTCAGGAGACAAAAACTACATTCACACACAGCTCTATCACACACAGCTCTATTACACACACACACACACACACACACAGCTCTATCACACACAGCTCTATTACACACACACACACACACACAGCTCTATCACACACAGCTCTATTACACACACACACACACACACAGCTCTATCACACACAGCTCTATTACACACACACACACACAGCTCTATCACACACACACAGCTCTATTACACACACACACACACACAGCTCTATCACACACACACAGCTCTATTACACACACACACACACAGCTCTATCACACACAGCTCTATTACACACACACACACACAGCTCTATTACACACACACACACACACAGCTCTATCACACACACACAGCTCTATTACACACACAGCTCTATCACACACAGTTCTTCTCATCAGTGATTGGCTTGTGTGTGTCAGTTTGCTCCAGTACGTGTTTGCTGCAGATCTCTTCATGTTGCCTGATGATCCTCTGGGCCGAGGCGGACCGCACCTGAGAGTCTTTCTGCACAAACACAACAGGTAATCCTCACCTCGACAGAGCCGTGTGTGTGTGTGTGTGTGTGTGTGTGTGTGTGTGTGTGTGTGTGTGTGTGTGTCACGATACACACGACTGCTCAACACTGAGAGATTACTACATGTGTCTGGAAGAGTCTCTTCTGCTGCGTTCATCAGATCACAAATACAGTCAAAACAGTGAAATATTATTATAATGTAAATCATCTTCATTCTGATGGCGCCCCTGTGTGTGGCCAGCCGTCTGCCTCTCCTATCTATGCTGTGTATTGTTTTATTTTTATTGTTTTTGATTCGTGATGTGTCACCGCTACTGGTGTATGATCGACTCACTCTCTTAAATATACGTGATTCTGTGGGAAAACTGCCGATCCAGGGCTTCAACGGACGACAAAACACACCACCTCCTCTGTTGGCGCCCATACCTCTCCACCTGTGGTATTCTCCTTTCGGGTTGTTGCGCAACAGCCGCCGCAGAAGACGAGGAAGGAGAGGTGGATTAAGTCGCAGATTGAGAGCCCATGGCCTGGTCCTCCACTCATCGTTTGGGCTTTCCAGGGAGTTCGTCAGCTATTACACACGAGGACTGACCGATCCCTGTTACCGATGGCTGATATCGGCTATTCCCGAGGCCGGGTACCCTCGTCCGCGCTGTCGGCCCATGAGGATCTGCAGACGGGGCTGCGTACCGGAGAATCTTCGCCCGGTCGCTTATGCCTCCGAACGGACGGACCAGAATTTAATTCGCACGGCTTTGATCAACACTCGGTCCGTTGTGAATAAGACTTTCATTCTCAATGACTTTTTTATTTCTCAATCCCTGGATTTTCTCCTGTTGACGGAAACATGGCTGAAACCAGGTGAAAACAGCGCATTTTCAGAACTCCTCCCACCCGGCTGTTCCTACTTCAATACCCCACGATCATCTGGTCGTGGAGGGGGTCTTGCTGCTGTTTTTAATGACAAATTTAAATGCCGGTTTCTTCCCACAAATGCTTACTCCTGCTTTGAGCTGCAATTGTTTGTGATGGAGCTTACGAGTCCTGTTTTATGTGCCGTTGTTTATCGCCCACCCAAATATAATAAGGACTTCGTTCATGAGTTCTCTGAGTTTTTGGCAGATATTTTTCCAAAATATGATAAACTCTTGATTTGTGGGGATTTTAATGTTCATGTTTGTTGTCCGTCCGACCAATTAGCCTCTGATTTTAAAAGACTTTTAGAAACTTTTAACTTAGTTCAGTCAGTGGATAAACCCACACACCATCTCGGGCACACCCTGGATCTCATCATCTCTCATGGGCTTTCAATTTCCCTCAAAGAGATCTCTGAGACTGCCATTTCAGATCATTTTTCAATTGTTTTTGAATATACAGCCCCCCCTCCAGCTAGAAAGTGTTTTGCTCCATCGTGCCAGCGTCGCATCATCACTTCCACCACAGCAGATGAATTTACTGCTGCATTCAGGGACTCTCAGTTTTTTGCCTTGAATGAAATAGATTCTCCTATCTGTCCAGACAATATTCTTTCTTCCTTCCACTCCACCTGCTCCGGGATTCTGGACTCTATTGCCCCTTTTCAGCATAAATTGGCTAAACCAAGAACGGATCCCTGGATCAATGACAATACTCGTACTATCAGGCAACGCTGCAGGCAGGCTGAAAGGAGATGGAAAAAGGATAAACTGCATGTGTCTCTAGACATTTTGCGGGCCTGTCTCGTTGATTACCAGAGGGCCCTACGGGAGGCAAAATCTCAGTACCTCTCTGATATAATTTCTAGCAGCAGTCACTGTCCCAGGGTTCTGTTCACTACAATTAATTCTTTTGTAAATCCACCTACTTCTGCTCTGGCTAATTTCTCAACTATCACCTGTGAAAGTTTTCTCCACTTTTTTGTTGACAAGGTTGATGCTGTTAGACAGGGTACAAGGAATGGTTCTAATAGGGATTTTTCTGTTGCCCCAGCTCATTTTGGTGTGTTTGAGGAGTTTGAGTTAGTTTCTCTCTCTTCCCTTGACGATATAGTTAAATCTTTAAAGCCTACAAACTGTCCATTGGATATTGTACCCGCTAGAGTGCTGAAATTGGTTTTTAACGCTGTAGGGCCTGGGCTTGTGGTTTTTATTAATAGCTGTCTTAGTCTAGGAACCTTCCCAGCTGCCTTTAAACATGCTGTGGTTAGGCCCCTTCTTAAAAAGCCTAACCTTGACTCCTCAGTGCTATCTAATTTTAGACCAGTCTCCCATCTTCCATTTCTTTCCAAAGTTTTAGAAAAAGTTGTTTTTTTACAGTTACAGCCCTTTCTGGAAAACAACTCTGTCCTGGAAAAATTTCAATCCGGGTTTAGGCCTCGTCACAGCACTGAGTCTGCATTATTAAAGGTACACAATGATATTGCGTCCTCTGTTGACACCAAGTGTCCTGTTGCCTTAGTGCTGCTGGATCTCACAGCAGCCTTTGACACGGTAGACCATACAATCCTCCTGTCACGCCTGAAGCACTATGTTGGCATTCATGGCACTGTACTTGAGTGGTTTATGTCATATTTATCCGATAGAACTTTTTCTGTAATGATTGGTGATTTGTCTTCTTCATGTACTTCTCTCTCCTGTGGAGTCCCGCAAGGCTCTATTCTTGGCCCTATTTTGTTTTCATTATACATGCTACCACTAGGGTCAATTATAGCCAGGCACAATCTATCTTTTCATTTTTATGCAGATGATCTGCAAATTTATCTGCCTCTGAAGCCTGGTGATGTACAAGGTACTTTATTTGACTGCATTGCGGATATTAAGCAGTGGTTTGCCCAAAATTTTATGCACTTAAATGAGGACAAAACTGAATATATTGTGTTTGGAGAATCTGCGTCAAACGGACTTGATGCCTGGCCTTTAACGGCCAGGCAGACAGTGAAGAACTTAGGAGTGATTTTTGATAGTTCTTTTAAATTCAACAAACAGATTGACAACGTTGTCAAGTTGAGCTTTTTTCAACTGCGCCTTTTAGCAAAGGTAAAATCCTTTTTAAACCGTCATGACCTTGAGAAGGCTATTCACGCTCTAATAAGCTCTAGACTGGACTACTGCAATGCACTGTATACTGGTGTCTCCCAGTCCTCTGTTGGCCGTCTTCAACTTGTCCAAAATGCAGCTGCCCGTTTGTTAACGAGCACTAAAAAACGAGAGCACATAACTCCGATTCTTTATTCCCTCCATTGGCTCCCGGTACATTTTAGAATTCACTATAAAATTGTATTGTTTGTTTTTAAAGCTCTTAACGGCCTCGCCCCATCTTACATATCAGACATGCTGACCATTCGGAATTGCGGAAGGACTTTGAGGTCGTCCAATCAACTCATGTTGGAAGTGCCCAGGTCAAAACTTAAACACTGGGGAGACCGTGCTTTTTCAGTTTCTGGACCTAAGCTCTGGAATAAGCTCCCCAGTGAGATGCGTATCGTTACTGACCTGGGCCTTTTTAAATCAAGACTTAAAACGTATCTTTTCAAAATGGCTTTTAGTACCCAGTAGTGTGGTGGCACTTTTATATTTTATATTTATCTTTATTCTATTTTTTCTTTACTTTTTATTTCTTCATTTATTACTGTACTGGTTTTTCGGTGTGTTGTTTTAAATTGTTGTTTAATCTGTTGTAAAGCACCTTGGTTCACCTATCGGCTGATGTAAGGTGCTATATAAATAAAGTACATTTACATTTTACATTTACATCTGTTGTCTATGTGAATATATAGTAAAGTGTAATTTATTCCTGTGATCAAAGCTGAATGTTCAGCATCATTACTCCAGTCTTCAGTGTCACATGATCCTTCACAAATCACTCTAATATGATGAGAAACATTTATGATTATTATCAGCGTTGAAAACACAAATTTTTTTTTTATTATTAAATTTTTCAGGATTCTTTGATGAATAGAAAGTTCAAAAGAACAGCATTTATTTGAAAAATAATCTTTTGTAACATTACACATGTATTTACTGTCACGTTTGATCAGTTCAGTGTGTCCTTGATGAATAAAAGTATTCATTCATTTGAAGTATTCATTCATTCATTCATAAAAGTCTTTCTGAACTCAAACTTTTGAATGGTCGTGTGCATCATTTACTTCTGTTTTTGACAGAATTTACAGTGCATTGTTTTTATACACAAACTCAAATGATTATTATAACTGAATATTAACAACATTGATGCATTAGTGTTGTTTTTTCTGATGAACACAGCGCCGTTTATTCGGAGATCCACCAAACGATGCCATTTATTTGCAAACCGCATTTTGAAATATGAAAGCAACGATAAACTTCATTTTCATTTGATGCTAGTGTTGTCTAAACTTTAGCTTTTAGCAGATGTTCATGTCTGATCTTCACAGTCTCGAGTTTGTCAGTCTTCCTCTTATAGGAAAGCAAACCCAAGACTATTGTTAATATCTTTTTATTATTTAATCAGGGACAGTGCACATTAATAGCACATAACAATAGGTCAAATGCACCAGATTTAGCCTGATCAATACCAGCTCGTGTACATATGACCGTCCGGTTATATGATTAATATAATCCTTAAAAACAGGGGGAGCAAGGCCAGATAGAATCTTAAAAACAAGTATCGAATCAGCATATTGAATCAAATGTGCATACTACAATGATAAACTATTTGTTTTTTTATCAGGACCTTGAGAGTTTGTTCATACATGATTTCATCCGGTTTTAGAAATGCTTTGCATGTATTTGTCATACAGTGTTAATATGCATCTCTTGTTAATGTGTTCTCAGCGGTTCTCCTGTTCCTGGAAGCCACACGTTTGCCGGTTCCTCGTCCTCCTTCTCTCCATCGCTCGCGCCCCGCGCTCACACAGAGCTCCTGCAGTACCGGGACCGGACCCCAGGGGGCAGAGGTCAGGAGGTCAGCGAGAGGTCAGTGGAGGAGACGCTGGCGCTCCAGCAGAGTTTACTACCCATCTTCCCCGGTCAGGAGAGCGTGATCATCATGATCCTGCAGTGTCACCCGACGCTTCGAGACCTGGACCGCATCACGCACCTCGTGCTGGAGCAACAGGAGTAATCAGCATCTCATTATGCCTTTTAAAATCTTAATCATAATTTATACACTCATGAAGTGAGGATGACGAAGACACCTTGTGCTTTTAGGAGACGTTTATAATCTGTGCGACACTGAACCAACAAGATGAATGCTTTAGAAATACACTGTGCATCGTTAGTTAATGCATAAACTAATGTTAACATATACTTCTACGGCGTTTATTAATCTTAGCTCATTTAAACATTATTAAAATCAAAAATTTTATTTTATTAACATTAGTTAATGCACTGAACAAACAATGAACAATTATATTAGAGAAGATAAATGCTTTAGAAATATAACATACCAGTCCGGTAAGACTTTATAATAGCGTTCAGTTGTAAGTCATTTATAAGTGCTCATGTTTTGTAAATGATTAGTTAATTATTAACGAATCAATTGTAAATGACTTATAACTGAATATACAAAACATACATAAAATAATGAACATATCAATTATTAATCATTTATGAACGCATAGTCATGTTTCATAAATAATTAGTTAATCATTTACTAATCACTTGTAAATGACTTGTAACGAAAACAAACATACATAAAATGTTGGTACTGTATATCACTTGCTAATCATTTATGAATGTTTTGTGAATGTTTTGTAAATGATTAGTTCATCATTAACTAACCACTTATTAATGACTTACAACTGAACGTTATTATAAAGTGTTACCACAAGTCCAAATAAGTGTTACCGTTATGTGAAATGTTGTTGACTATTTATTTTCACATGCTTCTTTCTTAAAGTAAGAATTAACGGGAAAACAAAAATCAGAGTTTATTTTTAACTGTTTTCTTTCAGGGACTGCGGGTGTAATTGAGCAATGCATGTTTACATTTTGTATTTTTATACTAATGTTCATTAACATGCAATGTCCCTATTAAATGAATTAAATACATAAAACGTGTTGTTGGTGAGTTTGTGTGACAGGTAATCTACATAAAACATAAATTCATTTATTGTTATATTTATTATTATTTTATGATTATGATATTATTCGTTGACAAACGAGGTGCTTGTGTGTTTAATTCTGACTGTTCTTTTACTGAATGCTAATATGTTATTAAAATCATTTCTAAATAACAAACTTACAGTTGCATTGACAAGAACCTGTTGGAGATAATTGAGTAAAATGAAGTAATATTTTCTGAGAATGATTATTATCTACACCTGTTTAATGTTTAATGTTAACTCCTTTTTTTTTTTTTACTCTATTTCTTCATCTGAAAGAACAATCTATATTCCTGACACTTCTTATGTAAAAATGTTGATTATGAGTCTTAAAGATGCATGAAGGTATATTCAAATTACCAGACATTAAAATGCAACATGGAAAATTATAATAAATTTAAATCCCATGTAATAACTTTTTAAAGTCCCCCTGTAGTCAATAATCGTATCCCTTACAACTCATCTTTGATCACCAAAATTATATATTTAAAAGTTTTTTCCTTGGAAAAGTTTTTTATGCCTTAAAGGAGCCGTATGTAAGATTGTGGCCAAATCTGGTACTGCAATCACTTTCAAATGACTGTAGAGCGGTGTATCCCCTCCCCCTCCCCCTGACTCCAGGTTGCCAGATAGGCTGCAGGATCCAGCAGGAACGTCGGCTGCTACAAGGAGCTTCCAATGGCAAGTGACGAGTCCTACACAGTAAGTTTTTTTTTTTTTTTTTGTTAATTATGTTAATGCTTCATGAGAGATGTTTTGTGAAGTAATTATGTATCGCAAAAATTTACTAATGGCGATTAGCCAAATATAATCGTAAAGATGTACGCTCGTAAGTGACAGTACATTGTTAGAATCTCCTATACAAATCCTTGTTTTATTTCGGACTTTGTCACGACGTATTTCGGATTCATAACGAGGTCTTTTAGGTTTCGTAACGTTAGACATTTTTTATCCGACACGTTTGTAGCTGCAGCTGTGGTAACTAGAGCAGATCTGGCAACCCGGATGCCGAAACACTACTGACTTCGTGATTGGTAGATAGGTGGAGGGTGGAGCTTCAGGCCAAAACACAACATGACATCATCAACATCAGTTGAGGGCTGAAACTTCACTTTTAAATGACAATATCCTGGCCGGACTACTGTTGTCAGTGATATAAGTATTTGAAATGAACATGATTTCTTAATGTCTAGTGACATATCAGGGCCATTTTATGATTAATTGAAATACATTTCTTACATACGGTTCCTTTAAAATAGCTTGAATGTAACTCGACACCCTTGCCTTATTTAGTATGCGTGGTTCTATGAATATGCAAATGAGCCCCACCTCCACTCACTCACTCAGCTCAGAGATCCACTGGTTGACGATCACACGTTGATCTGATTGGTTACAAGGTAGTTTGTGACGTCAGAAACACCAGCGATTTCAAAGCGTGTGTTTGAGACTGTCTTTGGTTCACTGCAGTTTTAAGGAGGAAATACTCAGCAATGGTGTCGACTTATGAACTTACACATGGTTTGTCTTAAAGCGGATTAAAAACACCACATAGACACATAAACAACATTAAAAGCTGGATTTTCACCACAGGGGGACTTTAAAACGAGACTGTTTATTCATAGAATCCATGTGTGGGCCGAATCTGGGTCGACACCAGTGTTGGGGAAAGTTACTTTTAAAAGTAATGCATTACAATATTGCGTTACTCCCCCCAAAAAAGTAACTAATTCTGTTACTTAGTTACTTTTAATGAAAAGGAATACGTTATACATTACTTTTGCGTTACCTGGGCTGGGCTTTCTTGTTTGTTTTTTTAATAACAACAAAAACATTTCTATTTTTGGCAAACGTTAAGGCCCTTTCACACCAAAAGTGAAATGAATAAACCTCGGACTGAAGGGTTGAAATGCATATTTACGCCTGTACAGAAGCAGCTCAAACAATCCTTTCAGCTTCTGCTGTTCTGGATTAAAAAACAATACGATACAAGATAAGGAAGTTCAACACTCTTATTTCTAAATATAATCTAAAAGTAATTTTTGCTTATTAGTATGGTTGAATTAGATCATTGAAGGTCAGCAGCAAAGACGTTGCTTAATAAAGTGAGATTAAATACATAAAGTATATTTGTGTAATTTAATATAGCTAATTATAAAAGTTTTGCAACACCTCACTTTATTTCTCTGAACATGGGGACAGGAGAGCTGTCAGTCAATAAATGTGGAAAAAGTAACTATAGCGTTACTTATATGAAAAAGTAACTTAGATATTTTGTTGTAAATTGAAAAAGTAATGTTACACTACTAGTTACTTGAAAAACTAATCTTGTTACGCAGCTCAAGTTACTTGTAATGAGTTTCCCCCAACACTGGCCGACACTATGTTGATGTCTGGGTAGAATGACTAGAAGCTAAATAATTATAATCATATTACACTGAAATCTTATATCAAGCTTTGCCATCACATTAATTTAAGACATTTTCAAATGTAATATACATGCAGCATTGGTGAACATTCAGAAACAAAATAATCGTACTGACTTCATACTATATGTGTACAAATTTAAAATAAAATGACCAAGTTAGGGTTAGGGCCATATTATATAATGCAAAGATGTTAATATTGTACATCATTCACAAGCCAAACGTCAGTGGGTTTGATCTCGTTGGGATCCTGACGTGCTTTGAATATTATTTTCAATGTAAAACACGAGTGTGTCACTATCAAGCACATAAAAGAGCACGACAGACTCATCAAACTGACCCGGAGTCAAAGCTTCCAGAGTAGATCATTGGTCATGAGGAACGCTGTGATCTTTGTGCTGTTATCAGGTGAGTTTGGAAAAACTGCTTCTTAACATTCATTAATTATCAATGAGTTCATGTTTCTTGCCAAAGCTTCATCTTCTGTAAATCAACTGCTTTCATTCAAGTAAAAAAATGAGTTAAATCGGGTAGAAATAGCTCTTTAAGGAAACAACTAGGGATGCTCGACATACCGATCACCATATCAGTATTTGTTATCAGTCCGATAAGAAGATTTGGCCGATATATTAAAGCCGATAAATAATGTAGTGTTTCCTTCAGCTGAGACTCTTCAGATGCGCACTGTTCAACATGATGGGTTTGAATCGCTTGAAATATGATTAAAATCACTTTGAAAAGGAAAATACAGTAAAGTAGTGCAGGTCTGTCATATTGACTACATACAATTATCACGAGAACCTTACAATTGTGTGTTTGGGACGTGGCTGTTAATGATGAGACTTTTGTTTTTGTAATCAGGCTCTCAAAAATGATATAAAAATATGGATTTAGATTTATCGGCCAATATATCGATTGGTATTGGACAAAATGTTCATATCAGTGCGTCCCTAGAAACAACTGATTATCACTTTTTACTGTGTATAATACTTTTGCACATAAATACTGCAGTTTGTATTGTTATACTAAAGGTTTCAATAACTCTTGATCGTGCATTGATTATTTTACTGTATTTCACTTTCAAATTTTCCAGTCCAGAACGCTTGAGATGAGATGTTTGCATGTTTGTTGTGTTTCAGCTCTGACGCCCGTGGCGTTCTCACAGCTTCATGACTTCATCTTCGTTCCTCTGAAAGTGAACTGGTCCGAGGCTCAGACCTTCTGCAGACAGCATTACACTGATCTCGCCACCGTTAATAACAAGGAGGACAACAACAATCTGTTAAAAGTTCTGGCAAACGTTACTAGTTGGATCGGACTCCATCGGACTTCGAATGAGTCTCCTTTAATCTGGTCGGATCAGAGTGGATCCACGTTTTCAGACTGGGCTCTTAACCAACCCAACAATTACGGTGGTGCACAGTGGTGTGCTACTGTTTTATATAACCAATGGAATGATGCGGAATGTTGGTTAACATTGCCTTTTGTGTGTCATCTTGGTGAGTTGATCATCTTAACATACACATTTTTTCCTTAATAAGAAATTAAGAATTACATCTTTGAATGTTTTTGCAGAAATATAATATAGATGCAGAAATATAATACAGATGCCTCTCAAATTAGGCTGTGCCCTATATTTTGAATTTATTAGTGTTTTAAAAGTCTATTTATTTCTGAAATGAAAAGCATTATGCATTTTTTGAGAAAATGGAGAATTTTCTTTGTCCGCTGTGACTTTTCTTCCCCTTTAAAGGTAATGAGCTGATCAACATCATATTGTAGAAAGTGGCACCATAAATGTCTTTCAACAACATTATTCAAAGAGTTTTCTTTTATCAGTATTTAATTATTATCCATACTTGTTTTCTCAATATTTCAACTGTTCTTTATGACTTCATCAGTGTGTTCGTCCCACAGAGAAGAAGAGACAGATCGTGAGACTGGAGGTGAAATCAGGTCAAGATCTGAACGATCCGGAAGTGAAGAAAGAGATTTTAGCGAAGGTGAGTCCTCTTGTAATTCCACTGGGAAAAAAAGACAGCAGAAATATCATTGAAAAGTTTGTTTGTGTTCTTCAGATGGAGCAGATCCTGAAGGAGAAGGGACTGGCAGGAGAAGCTAAACTTTCATGGAGAACCCAATCCGATGGGAATGTCTTCCAAACGAAGGACCAGAAGAGTTGCCAGACTTGCCTTTGAAAAGAAACCGTGAACATGCTGTTCAGGCTTTTATTCAATCATGTTAGTTATTTACTGGGCAAATGCTAAACAACAGAGGACGCCTATCACTATTTATCTTCTTTCTAAGTGTGTCTTGTTTAATTATGAACTCTTGTGTAGTTATACTTCTTTTGTTCAGGGTTGTTTTATGAGTAATCAAGTAGAAAAGCTAGAATGCTTAATTGCACATTGTTTTCAGAAGTGTGTCTGAGATATGATCTGGGCTAATAAATACTGATAAAAAAATAAAAAAATAATTGTTGTTGAACATCATATCTATATTCCATAATTGTGTACACACTAATCCGTCAGTCTTCTTCAACTAGCTGAGCTTCTATCATACCCAAGAGTCAACATTTCCAAACATTCAATTATGAGATCATGCTAAAATCAGGACGTAGGCCTGTCTGTCTGCCTGTCTGTCTGTCTATCTGTCTGTCTGTCTGTCTGTCTGTCTGTCTGTCTGCCTGTCTGTCTGTCTGCCTGCCTGTCTGCCTGTCTGTATCTATCTAACCTATATTGCCAAAAGTATTGGGACACCCCTCCAAATCATTGAATTCAGGAGTTCCAATCGCTTCCATGGCCACAGTTTTATAAATCAAGCACTAGGCATGCAGACGCTTCTAGTTAGTCTTAGTTCTTGTTAGTGATATTATAACAAAGTGGAAGCAATTGGGAACAACAGCAACTCAGCCAGGAATTGATAGGCCACGCAAAATCACAGCGAGGAGTCAGCGCATGCTGAGGCTCACAGTGTGCACAAGAACTTTCTGCAGTCAATAGCAGACCTCCAATCTTAGTGTGGACTTCAGATTAGCTCAAGAACAGTGTGCAGAGCTTCATGGAATGGGTTTCCATGGCCGAGCCGCTGCATCCAAGCCTTACATCACCAATTTGAAGTAGTCTAAACAAACAAAGTAATAAAAGCATGAACAGCCATCTCTAGTATTTTGTCAGTTAGGAAGTGTTTAATTTTAGACAAAAGACAAAGTTGATAGAAACTAGATCCAATTACTGAAGAACTTTGTTAAGTTTTAAAGGCCCATCTAAAAGTACACCCAATTTCCGCACATGCGTAGATCTTTTATCCCCACACATGACTCTAACCTAGAAATTAGTATGGAGAGGTCCAACAGTTTCAAATTCTGCAGTTAAATCTAAGAGAACAAGGACCACAGAGTCACCAGAGTCAGTAGTTAAAAAAAATGTAATTTAGCACTCAATAATATTTCACCCAATTATATATATAGTTTAATGTGAATGATTATCATAGAGTATTATACATGTTTGGTATCATTTGAAATGTCTCGGTGTGACTGGTACAAATGTCTCATTTCCAAATAAGTAAAACAAAAGGTAATAAGGTTTTTAAGAGTTTAGAGATAACTGACACACAAAGGAAGGTAGAAAAATGGTCCTACCTCCAAAAGGTGTAACCTCTGAATGCAAATTTCCATTGTTAGTAAATGTTTCCGTGTGAAAGAGGTTCTGTCTATATAATGGAATGTAGCAAAGGGTTCGGGCCTTCTGTACTTCAGATCAGCCCGTGAGGCTGAGAGCGGCCGAGACTCTCAGCTTCTTGTATTTCTTAATGTCGGGTTCGCATCTCTTCTTTTTAATCCAGAGCTTTTGATGTTTTGTATTGATTATCTTTGAATTGATTATGTAATTTGCATGATACATTTACCCGACATAATAAATTGTTACATTTGATTATTCTAACTGACTTTGACATTATTTTCATTAAAGAGTTAAAAAGAATAGTCAAACATTCGCTCATTTAATGATGCACAGATATCATTAAAACCTTTTCATTTATGGAGTCAGATGAAATAACGAGAAAATACATATGAGAAAATGTATTGCATTTAATCAAAAATACTTTGCCACGAGAAAAGACAGTAACATGTAGAGACCTTCCCCACTGGTCGGATGCCGGACTTTGGGCCGATCGAGTGCGAGCTTACAAAATGTTTTGTGCTTTGTAACATTCTAAAATATTAATTTTACATAATACAAATTGTGTCCTGCATCCTCAATAAACAAGCTACAGTTAGTCCAAAATGCCGCCGCTAGAGTTCTTACGAGATCAAGAAAATATGATCATATAACACCGATTTTATCATCACTGCATTGGTTACCTATAAAGCTCCATATTAATTACAAGGTATTGCTACTGACTTATAAAGCCCTAAACGGCTTATCTCCAGTCTATTTAACGGATCTTCTATCACCCTATAATCCATCAGCTCTTTAAGATCACTAAATTCAAGGCTTTTGATCATACCTCGGATATCCAGAACCACCAAAGGAGGGAGAGCATTTTCACATTTGGCTCCAAAACTCTGGAATAGTCTTCCTGATACTGTTCGTTGCTCAGACTCGCTCTCCCAGTTTAAAACTAGATTAAAGTCGCATCTCTTCAGCCAGGCATTCATATAATCCCACAGTTCAAACTACAATCCGGCCTCTAGCTCATAAATGCCAGAGGAGAACTGGCCCCCGACTGAGCCTGGGTTCTCCCAAGGTTTTTTTCCTCCATTAGGTCACCTGATGGAGTTTTAGGACACCATTAGGTCACTTGATGGAGTTTTTCTGTTCCTTGCCACTGTTGCCTTTGGCTTGCTCAGTTGGGGATATTTTGGGGATATTTAATTTAATTTTATCAATCAATAAATTCCTCTTGAAACAAACTTTGTTGTATTATTTTAATTTAATACTGTGAAGCTGCTTTGATACAATCTGTATTGTGAAAAGCGCTATACAAATAAACTTGACTTGACTTGACTTGACTTGACAAATGATGCAACATGCTTTCAATGATTATTACTATGGTTTAATTTTAAGTTTGAATAGGCCTACTAAAAAAAGATTTTAAAGGTAAAATATGTAAGTTTTCACCGCCAGAGGTCGCATGTTCATAACAATAGCAAAGGCGGAGCTTGATGACGCTATGAAGGACATTGGAATGATGGGAGATATCGTTTTCACCATCCAGAGATGTATGGAATTTATGAATCATGTTCACGGATGAGATAATAAATGAGTTTTTGTATTACCTGTACGTTTGATCATACTATTTTATGTCATCATAATGAATTAGCTGCAAGGAACGTGAAATGTAATGCTATATTACCCTGTTACTGATATGTGACTATTTGTCAAAGGATTTGGTGGGTTAAAGGGATAGTTCACTTTGAAATTAATTTTTGGTATGTTTTAGCTTACCTCAAGGGCATCCAAGATGTAGGTGTCTTTTTTTCCGCAGTAGTTAAAATTTTTTCAGTAGTTACGCAGACTGGCGCATAGATATATATACACTAGATGTCGCCTTGTCTACGGCAGTTCATTGGAACGAATGTCTTTAAGGCGACATCTAGTGTATATATCTATGCACCAGTCTGCGTGCACGTCAGATCAGATCACTTGGACATGGCTGCGTATAAGAGGTAAAAACGATATAAATACTGTTCGTTTTCTCACACAAACCGCTCGTTTCGTGTCTTAGGCCATCAATGTGTACTTACGATGGGGAATTGTTTAATTTGGACGACGGGGAATTGTTTTAATTTGGACTCTGTGCATGCTCTTTGAGACCGTGACCATAGACCTGCATTATATGACTGACAGACAAGAACGGTTTGACCTAAAAATATCAAAATTGAAACTACTGCGGAAAAAAAGACACCTACATCTTGGATGCCCTTGAGGTAAGCTAAAACATACCAAAAATTAATTTCAAAGTGAACTATCCCTTTAATGCTGCGCAGTTTTACGCGTTTAAAACAATCGTACTAAAAATTAATTTGAACGAATCCACAGTATTTGCAAGTAACAGCAAAATATTTTTATGCAACACAAGCTCTATTTCATTTCACTGCCATAGACTTGGTCACCAGACTTGAGAAAAAGCCTTAACCTTAGAAGCTCTCCCCATCTCAAAAACACCAATAAACTTCCTTGTTTAATTTCTCTACTTTTCCCAAAGCCTGCTCGCCTCAGTTGATCTACGTTTATGTTTTCTTGGATCTTCTGTACAGATCCTTTTCCCCTTTAGCACCAAAACTTTGGAACAGTCTTCCTAACATTGTCCGGGAAGCAGACACACTCTGTCAGTTCAAATCTAGACTAAAAACACATCTCTTTGACCTAGCATACACATAACACATTATAGACTTCTACAATTCAATGTTAGGCTGCATAGATTAGGTCAGCCGGAACCGGGAACACTTCCCATAAATCCTCATGTACTCATATCATCATAAGCATGGCATCTATGCTAATATTAGTTTAGTTAGTATTAGTAACCCAAGGTTTACCGCAGTCACAGAGTCAGCCACAGCGTCACAGCCCCAATCACCAGGACCCGCCCTCTCCTTCACAATCACCAGGACCCACCCACTCCTTCACAATCACCAGGACCTGCCCACTCCTTCACAATCACCAGGACCCGCCCACTCCTTCACAATCACCAGGACCCGCCCACTGCTTCACAATCACCAGGAACCGCCCACTCCTTCACGGGACCCGTCCACTCCTTCACAATCACCAGGACACGCCCACTCCTTCACGGGACCCGCCCACTCCTTCACAATCACCAGGACCTGCCCACTCCCTCATCAACACAGCCTCTATATTCACAGTTCACCATCCAATCACAAGCTGTGTCCCAATGTGAAGGCTGCGTCCTCCGAAGGCCGTATTTGAAGGCAGATTGCATCTCTGCGGTGCGATGAAGGCTGTCCCAATTCAATTCTGCATCCTTCGAAGGCCGGTTGCGTCATCGTGGCGCGGCGAAGGCTACCCTGATTCAAAAGCGACGCCAAATGCACCCTTTGTTTTCCCGTGAAAGAAAGGATACATAAAAGGATCCTTAGCGGCCTATCCTACCCCATAAGTCATTGCGCGCCGGTGACAACAGCATTTTTATGGCGGCCGAAAGTTCGGTGGTGGACGGCAAATTCACATTTAAATGTGAGTATTATTGTGGCAAGGGGGGCGTGGTCTAGCGAGGTCTGTGACAGGAGAGAGGATCGGGAGACAGGTGCGGCGTAAGTGGGTTAAATGCAAATGACAAACACCTGTGTCTTGTTTCAGTGATTGGCGTGGAGAGACCACATATAAGTGACGGGGAAACATTGTTCAAGGACACACAACTGGGAGACCTGTGGGTGAGCGCGCAACACGGAGTGTGGACCGTGGACTGCTGACGAGAGCGCGAGAGAGAGAGAGAGAGAGAGAGCGCCGAGTGCGGGAGCGCAAGAGTGAGAGCGCAAGACCGCAAGACCGCTTGAGGGAATTAATCCTTTATGGACTGGGAGAGAATTTTTGTTGTTGTTTTGTTGCAGTGTTGTGTGCGCACCTTTTCTTTTCTCTTCTTTGCATTTTTCTTTTGTTTTTGGAATAAACCCCACAGTCTCCCAAGCCGACCCTGTCCTCTTCCTTCCCTACATATTGAACCGTACTACATTGGTGCCAAAACCCGGGAAGGGAGATGGAAGCTGGCGCCAGCCAGCCGACGCCGTCAACGTCTCCACTTGCGGACGTCATAACATCCCTCGCGGCCCTCCACCACAAGCAGCATCAGGCCCTGGTGGGTATGAGGAGCGACATGGAACGTTGTTTTGAGCTCCTCGTCCAGGGCCAGCGAGAGAACCGCGAGAGGTTCCGGAGCTGGATGGACCGGGAGGTTCGGACCAAAGCCATGCCGCCACCGATCGAGCTCCCCCACCTATCCATGAACAAGATGGGGTCCCAGGATGACCCGGAGGTTTCCTCTTTGAGAAAGCAGCAGAGGCAGGTGGGTGGCCGAAGGAGCATTGGCCGGTGTGCCTCATCCCACTGCTGTCCAGGGAGGCGCAGGCAGCCGCCCCGCAACTGCCGGTCCAAAACCTTCTGGTCTTCGACGACCTCAAGAGGGCCATCCTGCAGTGGGTCGGCCGGAGCCCAGAACAACATCGCCAGCGATTTCGGTCGCTGGATCTGGGCGACAATGGCCGGCCCTTCGTGATGGCCCAACAGCTCCGGGACTCTTGCCGCAAGTGGTTACTGGCCGAGGGAAGCGACGTCGAGAAAATCATTGACCGTGTGGTGCTGGAGCAGTTTATCGCTCATCTACCGAAGAAGACGGCAGAGTGGGTCCAGTGCCACTGACCAACGTCGCTGGACTCAGCCATCCATCTGGCGGAGGATCAGCTGGCGGCATGCTCCAGGGTCGGCGATACCCTCCCTAATGTTTCTCTCCCTTCTTCTTTTTCAGCTTCCCCCTACTCTACACCCTCCCCTCGACCTATCCCATTCCCCAGGTCCCGACCGCCAGGACCCTTCAGAGGCCCACCCCGGGGGCAGATTGCACTTATCCCAAAAATTGGGATAAATGCTTGGAACCCCTGTTGTTTGCTGTGTGCAAGGTCCCGCAAGCCTACACAGGGTTTTTCCCCTTCGATCTCCTTTATGGACGTCAGGTTTTTGGGTTATTTTTTCAACATTACTACATATTAATTTATGGTTTCCTTTTGTGCAATTTATTATGTTAATATTGTAACCGTTTTTGAGTTGGACTCTGTTGGTGACCATTCAGTCACTGCTCTCTGCTTGGCCATACTTGGTCAGGAGGCTGGGACGTCCTCGACGTGTCATCTTGGTTTTTGTATACTTTATTTGGGTTGGTGGTTTTTGTGTAGTATAATTTTGTCATATAATTAGTAGCTAATCCTCTTTTTGTGTCTCCAGGAGCCGGTAGGGATTCGATGTGGAACGGGGAGGCCGGCTGCCTTTGTCTAGAGGCGTGTGCTTCACAGTGTGTGATGTGTGTTGACACAATTGCCTTATAGTGCCTTGCAGTCTGATTTGGGGTGAATTTAAGTGGGTTTGGACGACCTCTCGAGTGCGCCCGGCCTGCCTTGTTCCTGTGAAGCCTGGCCCTGGAGAAGTATTTTTTTCTATGGTGTGTTTTTAGTGATGCTCATGATGTTTTAATAAAATAAAGTATGTTTTGTATTGGTACCCCTGTCTCACTGGTTTATATCTTTGCCCACAGTGGGTAATACTTACCTGTGTGTCCTTCTTTGGAGTGTTTCCCTGGCCCTCCACCAGGGTGGCGTAGTCGGGTATAAATTAAAGTGTGATTCTAAATTTCTTGCACATAATATCGCACACACTGATGTATGCCTGATGTATAAAATGATCCATAATCTTGCTCCCCCTGGATGCCGGGCCATAACGGAAGTGCCAATGTGACTAGAGCATCTGCTAGGGGAGACTTGGTACCGCAGTATAGAAGAATAGCCTTTGGTCAAACAGCTTTTTCGGTTAGAGTAGTGGGGATATGGAATTCCTTACTCAAACATCTTTAGCATTGATAGCTTCACAGTTTTTAAAACCAAGCTTAAGCACGGGCTACTATCAGAACAAATCTGCAACCACTAATGACTGTGTTGTAAATTCTTTGTTTTTATATACTGATTTCATTAATCTTACATTCCTGGGCATGTATGTTGTGATGTTTTATGTGGTCTGTATGTAATATTGTATGTTATTTTATTTGTTTACCTGCCTTTCCTCACAGACCTCAGGGGCCATCATGTGCTTGTTCCACACAGACAATTCATCGGTGGACGCCTACATAAATCACCGGGGGGCAAGTGAGGTTGTAGAGACCATTCTACACCCCAGAGGACCCTCCACGAGGAAACTTTATGCCCTGAAGTGGAGAGTTTTCACTTCTTATTGTAGTGACCGTCAGCTGGCCCAGTTGGTACAGTGCTGGAGTTCCTACAGGAGCGGTTCACTGCAGGTGTATTTCCATCCACTTTAAAGGTCTACGTGGCGGCCATAGGTGCTTACCACATTCCTTTGGGTGGAATGTCTTTGGGTAGAAACCCTTTGGTATCTCGTTTCCTCCGTGGTACTCTGAGGCTGAGGCCTGCAGCTCGTACCAGGGTACCGGCTTGGGATTTGGCCATTGTCCTTCAAGGCCTTTCCCAGGCTCCCTTCGAGCCTATTGAGGAGTTTCCGGACAATTTTCTGACCTTAAAAGCTTTGTTCCTCCTCACTATCACTTCTCTTAAAAGAAAAGGAGATCTGCAAGCCTTGTCAGTTTCACCTTCATGCTTGGAATTTGCACCTGGTATGGTTAACCCCCTGGGGTCGGGGTTGTGTGAAATGCAAAAAAAAATTTCTTTTCATCTTTTCATCTTTTTTATTCATCTTATATAATCACTTTACATAGTTTCCACGTGAATCTGGAGGAAGATTAGTAGATTAAACCCAAAGTTTGAGGGTTTGATCCCAGAAACAAATGAGTCTAAATTTTGTGTCCCAGACTGAAGCACATAAACAAATTATTCAAACAAACACATTTACATTTACATTTATACATTTGGCAGACACTTTTATCCAAAGGGACTTGCATTGCATTTCAAGGTACACATTTACATTCTTATCAGTTCTTGACACGATATGAGGATTAACAGCATGACTTTTGAACATTCTGTTGAACAACCTGAAAACAGACACTGTATCACGTTTCTATGATTCATTAAGCAGTAGAAGGATTTTCATTAGTGATCAGAAATGTTTCTTGAGCTGAAAATCTGTATATTACCCAGACAGCAACATAGAATCGGCCCAGATCAGGCTTTCCCAGGCTTTCTTGTTTTTTTTTTTTTATAACAACAAAAACATTTCTATTTTTGGCAAACGTTAAGGCCCTTTCACACCAAAAGTGAAATGAATAAACCTCGGACTGAAGGGTTGAAATGCATATTTACGCCTGTACAGAAGCAGCTCAAACAATCCTTTCAGCTTCTGCTGTTCTGGATTAAAAAACAATACGATACAAGATAAGGAAGTTCAACACTCTTATTTCTAAATATAATCTAAAAGTAATTTTTGCTTATTAGTATGGTTGAATTAGATCATTGAAGGTCAGCAGCAAAGACGTTGCTTAATAAAGTGAGATTAAATACAAATATCAAACTTTGCCATCACATTAAATTAAGACATTTTCAAATGTAATATACATGCAGCATTGGTGAACATTCAGAAACAAAATAATCGTACTGACTTCATACTATATGTGTACAAATTAAAAATAAAATGACCAAGTTAGGGTTAGGGCCATATTATATAATGCAAAGATGTTAATATTGTACATCATTCACAAGCCAAACGTCAGTGGGTTTGATCTGGTTGGGATCCTGACGTGCTTTGAATGTTATTTTCAATGTAAAACACGAGTGTGTCACTATCAAGCACAAAAAAAAGAGCACGACAGACTCATCAAACTGACCCGGAGTCAAAGCTTCCAGAGTAGATCATTGGTCATGAGGAACGCTGTGATCTTTGTGCTGTTATCAGGTGAGTTTGGAAAAACTGCTTCTTAACATTCATTAATTATCAATGAGTTCATGTTTCTTGCCAAAGCTTCATCTTCTGTAAATCAACTGCTTTCATTCAAGTCAAAAACATTATTTAACATCACAGAATCAACCAAAATACATTCATTTATACCAACAAAACTCATCTGTATGGGTTACATCATGTAGAAATAGCTCTTTAAGGAAACAACTAGGGATGCTCTACATACCGATCACCATATCAGTATCGGCCGATATTTGTTCATTTTTAATGTTATCGTTATCAGTCCGATAAGAAGATTTGGCCGACATATTAAAGCCGATAAATAATGTAGTGTTTCCTTCAGCTGAGACTCTTCAGATGCGCACTGTTCAACATGATGGGTTTGAATCACTTGAAATATGATTAAAATCACTTTGAAAAGGAAAATACAGTAAAGTAGTGCAAGTCTGTCATATTGACTACATAAAATTATCATGAGAACATTATAATTGTGTGTTTGGGACGTGGATTTTAATGGTGAGAAAAATTATATAAAAATGTGGATATAGATTTATCGGCCAATATATTGGTAATCGTCTTTCAAATTCAACAAATTATCGGTTATCGGTATCGGCAAAAATTTTCATATCAGTGCATCACTACAAATTTTTTAACATTACTTAATGCATTAACTAACATGAACCAACAATGAGCAATATATACGTACAGCATTTATTAACCTGTGTTATGTTAGTTAATAAAAATATAGGCTATATAAAATTATATTGAGAACATTACAATTGTGTGTTTGGGACGTGGCTGTTAATGATGAGACTTTTGTTTTTGTAATCAGGCTCTCAAAAATTATATAAAAATATGGATTTAGATTTATCGGCCAATATATCGATTGGTATTGGACAAAATGTTCATATGAGTGCGTCCCTAGAAACAACTGATTATCACTTTTTACTGTGTATAATACTTTTGCACACAAATACTGCAGTTTGTATTGTTATACTAAAGGTTTCAATAACTCTTGATCGTGCATTGATTATTTTACTGTATTTCACTTTCAAATTTTCCAGTCCAGAACGCTTGATGAGATGTTTGCATGTTTGTTGTGTTTCAGCTCTGACGCCCGTGGCGTTCTCACAGCTTCATGACTTCATCTTCGTTCCTCTGACAGTGAACTGGTCCGAGGCTCAGACCTTCTGCAGACAGCATTACACTGATCTCGCCACCGTTAATAACAAGGAGGACAACGACAATCTGTTAAAAGTTCTGGCAAACGTTCCTAGTTGGATCGGACTCTATCGGACTTCGAATGAGTCTCCTTTAATCTGGTCGGATCAGAGCGGATCCACGTTTTCAGACTGGGCTTCTGGCCAACCCAGCAATCACGGTGGTGTACAGTGGTGTGTTAATGTTGTATCTAACCAGTGGAATGACGTGGAATGTCATCGCATATTTCCTTTTGTGTGTCATCTTGGTGAGTTGATCAACCTAACATATTTTTTCTTTAATAAGAAATTAAGAATAACATCTTTGAATGTTTTTGGCCTCACACATGAAGAAATCTAATGCAGATGCCTCTCAAATTAGCCTGTGCCCTATATTTAGATTTTATTAGTGTTTTAAAAGTCTATTGTCTAAATGAAAGTCTAAATGAAATGCATTATGGAGAATTTTCTTTGTCCGCTGCGACTTTTCTTCCTCTTTATTAAAGCTACACTGTGTGATATTTTCTCCCATCTAGCGGTGAAATTGTATATGACTACCCAGTGAATATTAGTTTCTGTTCCTTTCAATTTCGAGAGCGTTTTAACTCCTACGGTGGCCGTATTATTCCAAGATTAACATGGCTTCCAGTTCGACTTCGTCCAATTGCGCCTTTAAAACTATCACCTGTGATCCGTCGCAGCACAGATTTATGTTACAAGGTAAACAATACTTTTTCACCATTGACGTGAGGAAAAGTAACACAAGTTATACTAGAGGTCGTTCTGGCGTTAGGCACAACCATGCTATGGTTAGACAAGCAACTATAAAACTTCGAATTTACACAAATAGGCTGAATTACCTGTCGAGAGGAAAGCAGGCAACTTCGGCATCCGTTTTAAAATCTTTGCTCCTCGAGCTCTTTCCATCTGGGAAAAGTTACTCCAATATTGACTTTGGTCTTGCTGATTTGCCTGTCGCGTTGACGTTTTAATTCTCTCTTTGGTTTCCTTGGCGACTCTGTTACATGTCCTCGAGAATAGGCGTGATCCTCCATCAGCAATCTTTCAAATCTGCCGGCAGTCGCGAGTAATCTCCCCCTCGCATTCGTCTCTGTGTCACTGAGTGTAAAGCGCGAAAGGCGAAGCTTGAATTTCCAGGTATGTCCCTCTTTGGCTAATGTAGTTTCAAGATGGAGGGGCAACATGGCGACCGGCATTCAAACCCCTCACCCGTATATACTTTCAGTGGCAGATTATAAACTTACGAGAATACTTTATTACTTGAAAGAAGTAAATATACATTAATGAGCACATATATTTTTGAAAGAACTACGTGTTTTTTGCTAAGAATCAACTAAAAAAATTACACAGTGTAGCTTTAAAGGTAATGAGCTGATCGACATCATATTGAAGAAAGTGGCACCATAAATGTCTTTCAACAACATTATTCAAAGAGTTTTCTATTATGCATACTTGTTTTCTCAATATTTCAACTGTTTTGGAAAATGATCATATGTGATCAGTATTTTACAGAGGATTAAATTAATCTTGGAACAAACGATAATGATGTTTTGCAATGTAGAAATCTCTGCACTAATTTCCAAACTATATTCAATAACTGTTATGTCTCATAGCATATTGTGTAATAGATACATTGAAAATTATGACCCCTTTCTTTCACATTTATGAGACAATATTTGCGTCAATATATAGGCTAGTTTCAATTACAGTAGATAAAATATTGTTCAGGCTTATTAATTAATGAACATCAATAAGGGTGACATCAAACTTGAATGGAAAAATATACAATTAAAATATACAAGTCCCCTGTAGTCAATCATTTTATTCCATAGACTCATATTTTATCCCCAAAATTACATATTTAAAAGTTTTTTCCTTTAAAAAAAAAAGTGTCTTCATGCCTTAAAATATCTTGAATGTAACTTGACATCCTTGCCTCATTTAGTATGCACGGTTCTATGAATATGCAAATGAGCCCCGCCTCCACTCACTCACTCACTCACTCACTCAGCTCAGAGATCCACTGGTTGACGATCACACGTTGATCTGATTGGTTACAAGGTAGTTTGTGACGTCAGAAACACCAGCGATTTCAAAGCGTGTTTTTGAGACTGTCTTTGGTTCACTGCAGTTTTAAGGTGAAAATACTCAGCAATGGTGTCGACTTATGAACTTACACATGGTTTGTCTTAAAGCATATTAAAAACACCACATAGACACATAAACAACTTTAAAAAATTTATTTTCTCCACAGGGGGACTTTAAGACCTGCCTTTAATTTGTCTGTCATCATGGAGAGTTGTTTATCTTAAAGGAACACTCCACTGTTTTTTGAAATAGGGCTTATTCACCATCTTTACCACATTTAGATAGGTGGGCAAACGCATTTTTGTCTCAGTGCATGCATTGTTTTAGTTTGGAAGCGCCACCGCTAGCTTAGCTTTGCATAATGAATGGAATCCTTTGTTGCCAGCTAGTATGTCATGAGTACAAGTGATAAAAAAATAAAATAACAAAACAAACAAATTACTTCTTGTGGCCTGCGTATTCACAACGAGTACACATAGCAATGCAGATTAAGACTAGGCGATTTCCTAGGCAGATATTGACTTGGGACTATATTGGGGTGAAGCACAGGCGAAGCACTGCTACTTGGGCGCAGAGATATCACACTCACCACCAGTTCGTGTTGACTCTCATCCTCACATCCTCAGGCATTTGAGCGATCGCAACCTCCTCCTCCTGTCGTTCTATTTCCAAAGCACGCAGCTCATCTTCTGAAAACTCTGGTTCATAGAGGTATGGTTCTGGATCTTGACTATCTGAGAAGTCACCCTCCTCGTCTCTCACAAAATCCGCCATGTTCATCGCCATTCACTATGTCTACTGTAGGAAAAATAGCCAGCTACTATTCACGCCGGTATGTTGACGGAAGTTGGGGGATTTCAGGTTTTGCGTGATATCTCTGCGCCCAAGTACCAGCGCTTCGCCTGTGCTTCCCCCCAATATAGTCCCAAGTCAATATCTGCCTAGGAAATCGCCTAGTGTTAATCTGCATCGCTATTTGTCCTCGTTGTGAATACGCAGGCCACAAGAAGTTTTTTTTTATTTTTTTATCAGTTTTACTCATGACATGCTAGCTGGCAACAAAGGATTCCATTCATTATGCTAAGCTAAGCTATCGGCAGCGCTGCCAAACTAAAACAATGCATGCACTGAGACAAAAATGCGTTTGATCTAAATGTAGGAAAGACAGTGAATAAGCTATATTTCAAAAAACGGTGGAGTGTTCCTTTAATGTAAATCCATATAGTAATTTCTTTTTCCTGAATTAGCTGAAAATGTGTACAGCAGCAGATTAATATTGAGCATCAAACACGATTGTAGATGTTTAGAATCGGATATAATGACAAATTCCATAACACCATAAAACATGTTCATCATCGTTCTCAGACTATGCTTAATCGTACAGCGTTCTTTATGACTTCATCAGTGTGTTCGTCCCACAGAGAAGAAGAGACAGATCGTGAGACTGGAGGTGAAATCAGGTCAAGATCTGAACGATCCGGAAGTGAAGAAAGAGATTTTAGTGAAGGTGAGTCCTCTTGTAATTCCACTGGGAAAAAAAGACAGCAGAAATATAATTGAAAAGTCTGTTTGTGTTCTTCAGATGGAGCAGATCCTGAAGGAGAAGGGACTGGCAGGAGAAGCTAAACTTTCATGGAGAACCCAATCCGATGGGAATGTCTTCCAAATGAAGGACCAGAAGAGTTGCCAGACTTGACTTTGAAAAGAAACCGTGAACATGCTGTTCAAGCTTTTATTCAATCATGTTAGTTATTTACTGGGCAAATGCTAAACAACAGAGGACGTCTATCACTATTTATCTTCTTTCTAAGTGTGTCTTGTTTAATTATGAACTCTTGTGTAGTTATACTTCTTTTGTTCAGGGTTGTTTTATGAGTAATCAAGTAGAAAAGCTAGAATGCTTAATTGCACATTGTTTTCAGAAGTGTGTCTGTGATATGATCTGGGCTAATAAATACTGCTAAAAAAACAAAAATAATTGTTGTTGAACTTCATATCTATATTCCATAATTGTGTACACACTAATCCGTCAGTCTTCTTCAACTAGCTGAGCTTCTATCATACCCAAAAGTCAACATTTCCAAAAATGTAATTATGAGATCATGTGAAAATCAGGACCTAGGCCTATCTGCTTATCTCTCTGTCTGTCTGTCTGTCTGTCTGCCTGTCTGTCTATATCTATCTAACCTATATTGCCAATAGTATTGGGACACCCCTCCAAATCATTGAATTCAGGAGTTCCAATCACTTCCATGGCCACAGTTGTATAAATCAAGCACTAGGCATGCAGACGCTTCTGCAGACATCTGTGAGAGAATAAGTCACTCTCAGGAGCTCAGGTAATTCAAGCGTGGGACCTTGATAGGTTGCCATCTGTGCAATAAGTCCATTCATGAAATTTCCTCACTACTAAATATTCCATGGTCAACTGTTAGGTAACCCTAACCCTAACTAGCTGAGCTTCTATCATACCCAAGAGTCAACATTTCCAAACATTCAATTATGAGATCATGCTAAAATCAGGACGTAGGCCTGTCTGTCTGCCTGTCTGTCTGTCTATCTGTCTGTCTGTCTGTCTGCCTGTCTGCCTGTCTGTCTGTCTGTCTGTCTGTCTGCCTGCCTGTCTGCCTGTCTGTATCTATCTAACCTATATTGCCAAAAGTATTGGGACACCCCTCCAAATCATTGAATTCAGGAGTTCCAATCGCTTCCATGGCCACAGTTTTATAAATCAAGCACTAGGCATGCAGACGCTTCTAGTTAGTCTTAGTTCTTGTTAGTGATATTATAACAAAGTGGAAGCAATTGGGAACAACAGTAACTCAGCCAGGAAATGGTAAGCCACGCAAAATCACAGCGAGGAGTCAGCGCATGCTGAGGCTCACAGTGTGCACAAGAACTTTCTGCAGTCAATTGCAGACCTCCAAACTTAGTGTGGACTTCAGATTAGCTCAAGAACAGTGTGTAGAGCTTCATGGAATGGGTTTCCATGGCCGAGCAGCTGCATCCAAGCCTTACATCACCAAGTTGCAGTAGTCTAAACGAACAAAGTAATAAAAGCATGAACAGCCATCTCTAGTGTTTTGTCAGTTAAGAAGTGTTTAATTTTAGACAAAGGACGGAGTTGATAGAAACTAGATCCAATTACCGAAGATATTTGTTTGTCAAGTTTTAAAGGCCCATCTAAAAGGACACCCAAATTCCGCACATGCGTAGATCTGAATGCAGATCCATCTTCTTCCGCTTATCCGGGGCCGGGTCGGGGGTGCAGCAGTCTAAGCAGGGATGCCCAGACTTCCCTCTCCCTAGACACTTCCTCCAGCTCTTCCGGGGGGGGGGGGGACACAGCCGGGAGACATAGTCCCTCCAGCGTGTCCTAGGTCTTCCCCGGGGCCTCCTCTCGGTGGGACATTCCTGGAACACCTTCCCGGGAAGGCGTCCAGGAGGCATCCGGAAAAGATGCCCGAGCCACCTCAGCCGACCCCTCTGGATGTGGAGGAGCAGCGGCTCCACTCTGAGCTCCTCCCGAGTGACCGAGCTTCTCACCCTACCTCTAAGGGATCGCCCAGCCACCCTGCAGAGAAAGCTCATTTCGGCCGCCTGTATCCGGGATCTTGTCCTTTCGGTCATGACCCACAGCTCATGACCATAGGTGAGAGTAGGAACATAGATTGACCGGTAAATCTCTTTCTTCACCACGACAGACCGGTACATCGGCTGCATTACTGCAGAAGCTGCACCGATCCGTCTGTCAATCTCCCGTTCCATCCTTCCCTCACTCGTGAACAAGACCCCAAGATACTTGAACTCCTCCACTTGAGGCAGGAACTCTCCACCAACCTGAAGTGGGCAAGCCACCCTTTTCCGACTGAGAACCATGGCCTCGGATTTGGAGGCACTGATTCTCATCCCAGCCGCTTCACACTCGGCTGCAAACCGTCCCAGTGCATGCTGAAGGTCCTGGTCTGATTGGGCCAGCATGACAACATCATCCTCAAAGAGCAGAGAACTAATTGTGTGGTCCCCAAACCTGACACCCTCCGGCCCCTGGCTGCGCCTAGAAATTCTGTCCATAAAAATTATGAACAGAACCGGTGACAAAGGGCAGCCCTGCCGGAGTCCAACATGCACCAGGAACAAGTCTGACTTACTGCCGGCAATGCAAACCAAGCTCCTTCTCCGGTCGTACAGGGACCGGATAGCCCTTAGCAAAGGGCCCCGGACCCAATACTCCCAGAGCACCCTCCACAGGATGCCACGAGGGACACGGTTGAATGCCTTCTCCAAATCCACAAAGCACATGTGGATTGGTTGGGCAAACTCCCATGAACCCTCCAGCACCCTGGAGAGGGTATAGCGCTGGTCCAGTGTTCCACGACCGGGACACTGTTCCCCCTGAATCCAAGGTTCTACTATCGGTCGTGTTCTCCTCTCCAGTACCCTGGCATAGACTTTCCCGGGGAGGCTGAGAAGTGTGATCCCCCTATATAGTTGGAGCACACCCTCCGGTCCCCCTTCTTAAAAAGAGGGACCACCACCCCGGTCTGCCAGTCCAAAGGCACTGTCCCCGACCACCATGCGATGTTGCAGAGGCGTGTCAGCCAAGACAGCCCCACAACATCCAGAGACTAGAGGTACTTGGGGCAGATCTCATCCACCCCCGGTGCCTTGCCACCGAGGAGTTTCTTGACTACCTCTGTGACTTCAGCTTGGGTGATGGACGAGTCCACCTCCGAGCCCTCAGCCGAGATCCTCGAAGTATTCCTTCCACCCTCCGATGACATCCCCAGTCGGTGTCAACAGCTGCCCACCTCCACTGAAAACAGCATTGGTAGGGCACTGCTTTCCCCTCCTGAGGCGCCGGACGGTTTGCCAGAATCTCTTCGAGGCCAACCGATAGTCCTTCTCCATGGCCTCACCTAAGCCCGATATTTTGCCTCCACAACCACCCGGGCTGCAGTCCGCTTGGCCTGCCGGTACCCGTCAGCTGCCTCAGGAGTCCCATAAGCCAGCCAGGCCCGATTGGACTCCTTCTTCAGCTTTATCTAGACACACTCTAAATTTACTTATCAGTAAGGGTCTAAACATTTCAACGATTGTTATTAAGGATGTAGCACTGTCTGATCATTTCTGTATTTTCTTTGATATATTGATCTCTCCTGCCATTGAAGCTAGATCTGTGTCTGTCAAGAAGAGATGCTTAAATGAGAACACTAGTGTACTATTTATGAAGGCTATATCCTTAACACCAAGCATATCTGCTGACTCTGTTGATTTTCTCCTTGATTCTTTTAACTCAAATGTTAAAAGTGTAATTGATGATATTGCTCCTGTGAAAGTCAGGAATAAGAGTGGCAGACAAAAAGCACCTTGGAGAAACTCAACAGCAGTGCAAAATATGAAAAGACATTACCTCAGCAGCGCATGTGGCGGAGGACAAAACTTGTATTCCATTATAACATCTACAAAGACAGCCTTCATGCTTTCAATATGGAACTAGGCAAAGCTAGACAGACTTTCTTCTCAAATATTATAAACTGCAATTTAAACACACGCACTCTTTTTGCTACTGTAGAAAGACTGACAAACCCCCCAAGCCAGATTCCCGGTGAAATGCTCTCAAACAGCAAGTGCAGTGAGTTTGCTTCTTTCTTCTCTGAGAAAATAAATAATAACAGAAAGGTGATCGGCACATCCTTGAGTTGCGCTGGGGTCAGACAGATCAGACCACCTGAGAAAGTAGTAACTTTGTCTGATTTCAAAGAAATTGATGGCAAAATTTTGGAAGAAACCGTACAGCACCTTAAAACATCAACATGCGCCCTTGACACACTTCCCACATCTTTTTTCAAAAGTGTGTTAAACAGTTTAGAAGTAGATCTTCTAGAAGTGGTAAATGCCTCACTTCTCTCTGGGAGTTTTCCAAACTCCCTGAAAACTGCAGTTGTCAAGCCCCTCCTGAAAAAAGAGTAATCTGGATAAGACCATATTAAGCAACTATAGACCGATCTCGAATCTTCCTTTCATAGGCAAGATCATTGAAAAAGTTGTCTTCAACCAGCTGAACAAATTCTTATGCTCGAATGGATACTTTGACCATTTTCAATCTGGTTTCCAACCGCACCACAGCACAGAGACAGCGCTCATAAAGATAATAAACGATATTCGCTTAAATACTGATTCAGGCAAATTATCAGTGCTGGTACTACTCGACCTCAGTGCTGCATTTGACACTGTCGATCACAACATACTTCTTGACAGGCTGGAAAACTGGGTCGGGCTTTCTGGGATACTCCTAAAATGGTTCAGGTCATACTTAGATGGGAGAGGTTATTATGTGAGTATAGGAGACCATAAATCTGAGTGGACATCCATGACATGCGGAGTCGCTCAAAGCTCAATTCTTAATTCTTGCGCCACTCCTGTTCAACCTGTATATGCTCCCAATGAGCCAAATAATGAGAAAGAACCAAATTGTTTACCACCCTTACGAAAAAAAAGTATACTTCAAGTTCATTTTATGAAGTATACTTGAGTAATGTTCAAGTATATTTTTAAGTATAATTTATGTAGTAAGTATACTAATGTCAATATGTACTAGTAGTAAACTTGTAAGTGTACTATTTTAATACCGCTTGGGACTAAATTGGCCCACTGGAAGTATATAAAAGTATATGTTTAAGTGTACTATAAGTGTAACAGTAGTAAACTTTAAGTGCACAACTAGTTCATAATTATGTTTCTCATTTGTACTGTAAGTGAACTTATGAGGATACTAGTAGTTTACTATTTTAATACTTGTAGCAACTTTGAAGTCTACTCTCAGTAAACTACTAGTTTAGTAGTTTTATACTACAAGTTTTATTTTAATGTACTCTCAGTAAACTACTAGTTTAGTAGTTTTATACTACAAGTTTTCTTTAAGTGAACTTAACATTATACTTATAGTTTACCATTTATATATTATTTTTACTCTTTTAGTGTACTCTCAGTAAACTACTAGTAGTTTTATTCTACAAGTTTTCTTTAAGTGAACTTAACATTATACTTATAGTTTACTATTTATATAAAATTTTTGCAGTTGCAGTAGGCCTATACTACTATGTTCAAATGTTATTTTTTTATACTTGAAAAATACCTTTAACTCTAATTTTAAAAACATTTTATTAGCTTCATGCATCCTTTTTTATCAACACTTGAATGTCACTAAGTTTCATAAAGGCAACATTTTAAACAAAATAGTTGAGAAAATCAAATTTTTGTCAAAGACTACGCCATGATCAGATCCAGAACGATGATCAAAACACAGGTGGAGTAGATCGAGTCCAACACCCCCAAAGCTTCACAGTCGTTTTCTCTTCATGGGTTAGGCCTACACTTCATTTCATTTGGAAACATTAAGCAGTTTTGATTTACAAGCTGTTTAATGTTTGATATTACATTATTTTACATTTGAGTGAGCAATCTTCTATGGCTGCGTTCCAGTCCAAAATTGTCATGCCCTTCACTTGCTAACTTCCCTCCGTCTTGTTCACTCGGATGTACGTCATTGCGAGTGCCCACTACTGGCGGAAACTGCTGTAACAATAACGACTCGGGGTAAATGTGAATTAGCTCAAGAATATGGGGAATCTTGGGAATATTAATAATTATGACTCATGGTCATAATTCATAAGTCGCATGTACATTTATTTTATCAATTATCGAGATTACCTTGTTCTGTAACTGGCCTGACCAACATTTAATTCGTCCAGCGAATAAATGTAAGATCATTACAGTTAACTTAGATCCAGTTAACAGAGACTGGATTACTGTAATGCCTTATTAGCTGGTTGTCCTGCATCCTCAATATTTTGGGGATATTTAATTTAATTTTATCAATCAATAAATTCCTCTTGAAACAAACTTTGTTGTATTATTTAAATTTAATACTGTGAAGCTGCTTTGATACAATCTGTATTGTGAAAAGCGCTATACAAATAAACTTGACTTGACTTGACTTAACTTAACCAGCAGCGGCCCGCCGCCGGGCCGGATGGGGCGTGGCTAAACTTTTATTAATGTTTTAAGCTTTGTTTTATAACAAATATTCAACTGACAATCATAAACTATGCATCATTTGAAAGCTAAAACACTCAAGAATCATGTTCTAAACTTGTTTTTGCAATCAATACACCAGAGAGGAAAGGGTTAAATTAAATGCAAAAGGACTGGTTATGTAAAAATGAGCAAAATGAACCGCTATACTCATCTTTCATCTCGTATGGTTCATATCAGTACGGACGAATCCAAGAAACAACAGCATACATTACACTGTAAGGGTCCACTCTTCAAAATGCATCCCACTTTTTAATCCAAAACAACGACACAATAGGGAAAAAAATGAAATATCCTCCTTTGTTTGCATGAGCGTTTTCGAGATAGAGTTCGCATCATGTTCATTTTCAAAGAAATATCGATTCTAATCCGTATTCCAACACTCAAAAGCGATCTCACCCCCGTAGTTTACACTCTTCCGGATCAAATGAGACATCCCACAGCTCTCTCCTTCAATCACAGGCTTTGTTACTGACCAAAACAGTAAGAGACCGACTGACAGGCTGAGCGCGCTGTCAATCTCGCACCTGGGGCTCGTTCTTCGTACGTCGCTAACTCAGTTAGCTGGATTTGATTGTTGGCGATTTGGCATGATCTTGGATTGTTTGGTTCTTCGACGCTCATCCTGGACTTGCTGTCATAGCAACAGGTGCGCAAACTTGAACCTGCTCGGGAGCAGGCTTATTTCATGTAAACAGGATTAGATCCCGGCTTCATAAGCGGAGCTGATATGGGAAGTCCAGCGCAGCGCGATAGTGCACTTTCTGAGATTGAAATTTTTTTCTCGTGACTCGTGAGATTGTCGTTTACATTATTAATTTGTTGGAAACGCACATTATTTTCGACTTGTCGGAGTCGGGCTTTAACTACAGCACAAACTGTTTGCATTGCCCTATGATTATTTGCGAGTGGCTCTTTCCTTTACACTATTGGAGATGCGGAGAACTTGATGGAAAGTGCTGTCTGTCGTGTCATTCGGAGTTTACCTGGCGCTTTTAGGTTTAAAAAACAGTTTTAGGTTTTTAAGACCCAATGTTGTAAAGCAGTTTTTTTAAAGCAGTTTTTTTTTTTTTTTTTTTTTTTTTTTTTGGCTATCATTTTTTATGAAGCTCATGCAATCATGACCATGCCGATTACAGTATGTCACTCAGGCTTCACTAACGTGATTGGTACCATAGACTATAGGCTACCATAGACTGCCATCAAGGCCTCAATGAAGGGGATTATGTGAACAGAAAGGGGGTTCACAATGTAAATGTGCAGCCCAGTTACTATTGGGAGTCTTAATATTCCAGATTAATAAATATCAAATAAAAAAAGTCAGTTGACTAAAATCTTCCATATCACAAATGTGAAAGCAAAATGGCCAGGATCTGTGCATGACTTAAGAATTTTCAGAGATTCACATTTATGCACATTATTTGAAAGTGTTAAGGAAAGTTCCACAATTAAATATCAAGCTCACTGTATTACATACACTTATGCTGATCCTAACAGAACTGCATTTCTTCATAGGTGATTATGACATGTTCCTGCCTGCAGACAGGTGTTTTATGACCCCATTCCCTGACCCAAACCAGTTACAATGCAGTAGCCAGGACAAGGGCACACAATGAAATGAACTTTGGCTAACTAAAGTGAAGATTTCAGTGTCTGATAAGTCTGAGGTTTGCACACCTGACAGGGCCTGTGACATTGTTGCATGTGCCATATTACACAACATTGCCCCAAAAAAAACTAAAAAAAACTTTTCATTATAATATAATGAAAAGTTTAATAAAAGACCAATATACTTAGTTCCTTGAGTTTTATTTCAATTGTTCTTTGTAAAGAAAAGCCAGTGTTCAAGTGCCTGCAACAAGAGATATTAGACACATGCCTCATGCAACAAATAAAAAGGAAAAGTTGTCTATCCACTGCCCACCTGTAGGCCCATGTCTCCTCTGTCTGTAGGCCTATGTCTCCTCTGTGTGTGCAGACTCTTCTGTAGGCCTTTCTGTGGAATCCTGCAACTTATATTGCTGCCATAAAGCATACAAGTATAAATGAAGTAAAGTTATTTATGCACTTGCAGGTAGGCTAGTTCCTCCATATGACAGTTATCTGAGAGGGTTTATTCACTGTCCAGTGCAATGGAAACAAATGGACAATACAAAGTCTTATACTTTCTTTCCTTTGGAAAGTTATAAAAAAAATGTCCACTTACTGCACATATTTCAGCCACCACTTTCTTGGGAACAGATACAAGTGTTGGTGTATTATGTAAAAGTGCACAAAAGAGGAAAACACAATGTCATTATGAACTACACTCTGGAAAAATATTTTTACATTAATATAAGTTTATTAGTTTTGTCAAAGCAATTCATCATTACTCAAGATTTAACAGTTGAAATGACTATACAGCCTTAATTTAATGCAGCAAAAATTATTTTACAGTGCAGGCTACTAAGATCTTTTCTTCTTTTTTTTTTTTTTGCTCAGCCTTTTTCTTGGTTGCTTTTATAAACAGACAACCATTTATTTAACAGTGTCTTTTATAAAAGAGACTATAATATAACAAAAAAATTACCATTATGTAGAATATTTTTGTACTTCACTTTTGTTTGTTCCCATGTTCTAGTGTGGTGACTCTGACATTACAATGAACAAAGTAATTATGCAATTATTCAAATACAAAAATATAGGCTAATAAGTGATAAAAAAACATCTAACATGGCCACTTCTAACGGATTTAAATTGTCTGCTACTTTTTGCCAGCCCTCTCTCCTGGCTTTTGCAGACTTTGAGGTGTTCCCTGGCGTTTTGCATTAAAACATTAAAATTCCGAATAAACTTCGACTATTAGTTCTTGCTCTGCTGAGGAGAAAAACTGTGCGCGCTCTTTGGCCATGCTGAACAGCCAATAGCAGCGTTGCTGATCAATGTTTCTACTATCGATACATGTCCCCTTTTAACCCAGCGCATGAACGCGCAATTATCTCAGATAACTCAATCCAGCGATACTAATCCTATCCGGCAAGTGTGTTCGAAGAACCGAGTTAGCCAGATCATGATTAGCACGATGATATTATCTTGGATGTGTCATTTGATCTCGGATGTAATAAGCAACGTACGAAGAACGAGCCCCTGGGGTTTCGACTGGATAAAAGCCTGGATAAAGCCGGCCAATGTCCAGTCGGCAAAGTTTTGATTGATGGGAGTATTAGCCAACTAAAATCGATTGCAGTGATAGACAGTTTATGCAAGCATATTCGTCAAATTCAAGTGCGCAATGTTTTCATTCACATGCGCGCTTTCGCCATACGCGCGGCTCGCAGACACGCACACACATAATGCAGCGACCATAGACTGTAAACAAACACACACACGCAATGTTTTGACACATGAAGCTTGCATAAATGCACGGATTTACTCCAAAGCATGTTTCTGATCATCTCGATCATGGATCGTCGACTACAGAAGAGATTTGAACGTGTTTTTGATGAAGATGAAGAGGAGCCGCGACGAATCAGCAGCAGAAAGTAATTGGATATTCATTATAATTATCAGTTTATTGCAATTTATTTGAGTAAAAACCACGTTTGTAATTACAAAATGTTCTAAAACATTTATTGTTTTCTTTTTATATATGTTATACATTAGTTTGAAAACGATCACTGCTGGAATGTCTATAGATGTAGTGAGAAATCACTGTTTTTGTTATTAGAATTGTTCAAAATAAAGGGAATTTTGTTCAAATGTTCAAATGTTGTGCTGAAATCGTTTTTTTTCTTGTGTGGTTTGAAGGGCAGAACAGTTCTGAATTGATATACATGTATGTAGTAGGCCTATGTAGTGTTTACTCCTTATGTGAAGGTGTTGGGTGCCAGGTGTACATTTGGAGTCTCCAAATTGCATTTTGGAAAGGACGCCTATACTTTTCTTGAATAAAAGCTTACAGAAACTACATTTTTGGGAGTATCATCCTCAAATTTGAATCTAAACATGGTCAGACATTCAGTTGTATCTGTATGGTGTTTTCAGGCCCTTAACATAAAAGTCTGATACATTTTTCCCTAAGTGAAGTTAATTCAAAGAAATCGTGAGTCACTTTCATGTAAATTTGACCTTGTTTTATTCTGTTCCTATGCTACTTTGAGTTATAATGACTCTTGGGTAACTAAGTTTCAAGTGTCTAGATTAAAAAAAGATCAGAGTTATGAATGTGGACCATAGGGTTTAAGAGCTACAGACATTTGTATTTGGGTATGTCATTTTCTGAAAATTCTCAAAAATAGGGGCGCTGGTTAAGAGGCGCCCCTATTTAGGTATCCCTTTACAAACTCCGAGAAAGTTTTATCTTCTGGCCATGAATATCAAACTTTCTGAGTTTATGAATTAAGAACCACTAAATGTAGTTTATATCGAGCTTGTAGCTTAGATCTTTTAAATTTCATTGACTTTATAAGGTGGGTTTTCAAACACAGAGACAATTATTCAGGCTTTTTGGTCTTCCCTTCATCAAGTCGTAGAGCAAATTGTTGACCAGAAAATCCCGTTCACCCCTAGTTTGTTTATTTTGGGGGACCCCTCTGCATTAAGTGATTTGACCCCTCCACTCTCTAACTGGACCCAGACTGTCCTTATGTTAGGCCGGAAACTTCTGGTCAAAGAATGGAAAGCCCCATCTGCACCTGCACTGGATTTGTGGCACGCTGCTCTGGGTCAGCTGGCTGCCCTTGAACAACTGTCCTACAGGTTGCTTGATAAAGTGGAGGAGTACAACTTGAAATGGGGGAAGTATCATTCGTACACTTTGGGCGTTTAATGGCGTTCTGGCTCATAAACATAGCATTTAACTAGAAAACATGATTGATGGACACTTTTTGTTACAATACTGTACCTACTTCTAGGCAAGGTTGTAAACTCAAGGGCTATGTGCATCACTGTCATCTGTTTTTTTATATATTTTTAATTTGTATTTTTTATTTGTTTCCTTAATATGTATTCTTAGTATAGTTTTTGTCTATGGTCGAGTTATGTCTTTCTTTATTCTATTTTGCTGTACGTGTACCTTTTTATTTATTTATTTTTATTTTTTTTTTTTTCTGACGGATTTGTGTGTGTGTTTAAATGTTTTGAAAAACCAATAAACTGTTAATCATAAAAAAAAAATAAACACAGAGACAATTAAAAGTATAAATGGGTTTATTAATAAAATGGCACACACTAGAGATTATATAAACTACAAATATAAACGTACGTAAAAATGCAAACAAACAAACAAACATTTAACCGAAACACAACATAAAACATAGCGTGATCAGAATGAAATGAAATGAAAGAAAGAAAGTCAAGTTTCAAGTCAAGTCAAGTTTATTTGTATAGCGCTTTTCACAATACAGATTGCATCAAAGCAGCTTCACAGTATTAAATTAAAATAATACAACAAAGTTTGTTTCAAGAGGAATTTATTGATTGATAAAATTAAATTAAATATCCCCAACTGAGCAAGCCAAAGGCAACAGTGGCAAGGAACCGAAAAACTCCATCAAGTGACCTAATGGTGTCCTAAAACTCCATCAAGTGACCTAATGGAGGAAAAAAACCTTGGGAGAACCCAGGCTCAGTCGGGGGCCAGTTCTCCTCTGGCATTTATGAGCTAGAGGCCGGATTGTAGTTTGAACTGTAGGATTATATGAATGCCTGGCTGAAGAGATGCGACTTTAATCTAGTTTTAAACTGGGAGAGCGAGTCTGAGCAACGAACAGTATCAGGAAGACTATTCCAGAGTTTTGGAGCCAAATGTGAAAATGCTCTCCCTCCTTTGGTGGTTCTGGATATCCTAGGTATGACCAAAAGCCTTGAATTTAGTGATCTTAAAGAGCGCGATGGATTATAGGGCGATAGAAGATCCGTTAAATAGACTGGAGCTAAGCCGTTTAGGGCTTTATAAGTCAGTAGCAATACCTTGTAATTAATACGGAACTTTATCGGTAACCAATGCAGTGATGATAAAATCGGTGTTATATGATCATATTTTCTTGATCTCGTAAGAACTCTAGCGGCGGATAGACAGAGAGAAGAGATAGAGGGTAACTTAATTCACAGACCTAAGAATTGGACACCTGAAATCAGCGTTTAGAGAGGGTTACGTTACTTGCAAGATTCTGTGTTCTTTCAGTGTGGTGCTGAAGAGGGGGCGCGCGTGCGCGTGTCCGGCTGGTTTGCGTTTAGCTTCGTCTTCTGGGTCGTTTCGCAAGACGATGTAAAGGCTCACTTGAATTTAACGTTACCGAGAAAGTTCAGATTCATCTCCCGGGCAGGGAGAGGTTTAAAGTCTTTGTTGCAAGGGACGCAACTACGACTCGAACATGTGCTCGCTCGATAGAGAAGGCCAGGGCCTCCTTCAGATGTTCCTTGGAGAAGCGCTGCGCCGGGGAGAAGAAGGTCCGAATAGAGGATGAGTTGAGAGTTGAGAGAGAGAGGAAACTGAAGGTTTGGACTTTTATCAGTGTCTAATGTGCCGTCCCCTCCTTCGTGTAGGACGAATCAGCTGTCGAGATTTTTCGAGCGGGAAGATTCCTTTGTCCGGTTAGACACGCCCACTCGAATGAGTCATGATTGACTTTAACTTGAGAGGATTTTCTCCAGACATATGAACTTATAAAACAATGCGCATCACTGAATTCTGCTATCGGAATTCAACTCCGTTAGCTGGAGAGGATTACAGAGATATCAAAAATAGAATATAGACGTTGTAGCAATGCAAAGATACATTAGTATGCATTAGTATAGGCATTAGCAGTTCTATTAATGTTACAAATAGGACATATGCTTTCCTATGGTTTACACACACCTCTTAACACACAAATATATATATTTATTACATTTAAGAGTGACTTTATGGGTAAAAGTCCTTTTCTGTAGGGGCTTTCTGTTTCAAAGTCCAGGGTATGTTTGTGTGTGTGTGTTGAAATGTTGCGACACTGTTATCTCATGCATAGGGCTGGATAGCTCTGTGGTCAAATTTTATGACCTGCCAATGAGCTCGGGTTACGGGATGCGATTCTACTGGGAGAACATTCTTCAAAAATACATTTCAGATCCAAACACTCGAAGATCATAACTATATGATCAAAACAACATTAATCACACATGCATACAGGAAGTTCAGATACAAGTCTGAGTTACATACATTAAAGGATGTTGGTGTGTGTGTGTGTGTGTGTGTGTGTGTGTGTGTGTGTGTGTGTGTGTGTGTGTGTGTGTGTGTGTGTGTGTGTGTGTGTGTGTGTGTGTGTGTGTGTGTGCCTGCGTTGGAATGTCATGAGGCTGTAAAGTCACAGGGAGTCCATGCTGAAATGGGGGTTTTAGAGGGTATTCTCCAAAACAGGGTTCCCTATGTGAATCAAATGTCCCTCTGGGGAGCCACAAAGATGCCATTTTGACCGTTCAAGCAGACTTAGAGGCGCCATGAACAAACTCGTTGTCTAAGGAGACAACGAAGGATGTGTTGGGAGATCAGGATCTACTAATTTGAACAGCATGTGACCGCATGTCATAGTCATTGTCGTTACACTGCAATGGGCTGAATTGGAACGTCCTAAGCCCTTGATCACTTGGAATCAGCTATGTAGTTGATTTATTATTTACGTTTGTTTTCCCTTTAAGAATTTGTTTAATGCAGCATCCAAATGTATATATGGTGTTTGGGTTGTTTTCAATTAAAAAAATTGAATTCATATATCATAGAGTTGTTTGTTGTGGTGGTGATTAGACGAGATATGTGGTGACATCACAATCGTACTGCATTGTGGGATATATAGGTGCCTGAAGTGTACATATGAAGTAGACTCGCTCCCTCGGTCCAAATCGAGGGAACGAGGGTCTGTCCATATAAACTTCCCTCGTCCACTTCACGAAGTGGAACGCACTTCAAAATGCAGAACGCAAGTGGAACGCACTTCACTTTGAAGTGGAACGCACTTCAAAACGCAGAACGCAAATGGCGGCGGGGATTCCCCCGAGGGGAAGTGCTTAGGGAAGTTCGCAAGTGCATGTCTAAAAGTGGACTGGAACGCAGCACTTAACTTGTTTCAGCTTCTTCTTCTCCTGTGTTTTGAGCCAGAGATTCTGTACTAGAAGATGTGTCATAGCGCCCCCTACCGTATAACAGTGAAAACATGGATAGCTGGAAAATTCAGTCAATGGTGGGGAAAAGTTAAATTAAAGTAAATATGTATACTGGCAGTGGACTAGCCTACACAAAAATTCAGATACGCAGAATTAGAAACATATCTGTTTTATATCAATATTTTAATCAATATTTTCAAACAAAGTTTCATAAGACTGTATATGAAAAACGATGTAAAAAAAAGTATATTTAATAGGCTACTCGATCAAAAGAGTTAACACAACTACAAGCCAAGTATACTTTGAATAATTCAAATTTTAAGTATATCTCGATCAAAAGATTGAGTACAAGTATAGGCAAAATATACTTGGACTTTTCTCTCAGTATAAGTCAAGTACACTTAAGTGTAATGAAGTATATTTTTGAGAAGTATATAAAATGTTATGCTTTCTTCTTTTTAGTTGAAAAGAAGTATACTAATAGAACACTTGAATAAACTTATTTTCCATGCTTATTTTATTTACTCTATAAGCTATTCCACCCGAAAGTTTGTTACTATATAAAGCTGAACATGTTAGTTTATAAGACGGTGTGTAATATTATGTTTTTAAAAAAGTATTTAATAAGCTACTCAATCAAAATAGTAAACACAAGTACAAGCCAAGAATACTTAGAATACTTAATTATACTTTTAAGTATATCTCGATCAACAAGTATAGGCCAAATATACTTAGACTTTTCTGTCATTATAAGTCAAGTATACTTAAGTGCAATTTGAAGTATATTTCTGAGAAGTACATAAAGTATATTTCTGAGAAGTATATAAAAAGTACTGCTCCGAAAGTCAACGGAGAGTTGCTAGACTACCCTGGCTCCAAAATACATTTTGCTGCCACTAGGGTGCGTCTAGATTTCTAGGCTAGCATCTCTCTCCACAGGTTGCAAAAAGCTGCTTGCCCTGAAGCTTTACCCGGTTCTCTGCTAGCTTCCACTGGTCCACGATGAATGTTATCAAGGCTGTTTTACTGTCTGTATTACTTAACAGCTTTCTCCACTGCACTACATTGTGTCCCGGGGCAATGTTCTTCCATTGAGTGCTACTTGCTGAACCACGATTGTATCTCTCAGCATTCTTGATTGATGTTTTCCAGTACACATCAAACACCACATCTATCCGCTTACTGTTTCTTCCTTCGTGCAACATTAGGTTCGATACAGAACCAGCAATCTCTCCAAAAGTCTTGCCATTACCTTTTAGTTTCTGAACAAGGCTCATTCCATCAATGATGCATGCAGATTGTTCTCCAATATCTTCAACTGATGATGCTGATTTCTCTAACTCTCTTGCAATAGCAGCCTTATTAGTTTTCCGCAATGAGCCATCTGGATTTGAAAGTGCCCAAGGCAATGGACCAAGCGGATGAGCCAGGACATCTTTAATGTGAAGTTCTCTACTTTGCGAAGCAATGATCATATGCCCAAAGAGATTTCTGTCAGCTTCCAAGACCACCCCTTTCTTCTGTGCTTGTTTTACTCTAGCACTTGTCTTGATGCTTGAGAATGTCTTCAGATTCTGTTTTCTCATTTTGTCATGGAACCTGGTTGCAGGTGACTCTTTCTCTAAACGTTCACTTCTGAACGTCTGATATGCCTGCTCTCCAGTCTGGTGAGCTTGCAGCAGATCACTTGCTATGTCTGGTGACACAGCCATTCCTGTGGAAAGACTAATGATATCAGACTGATCTGGACCTAGAGGGTTTACCCAGCTTCTCTCCATAAGTTCTACAAAAGCATTTACATCTAAGGTCTCTTAGACCAGCATCTGCAAACCGTTTTCCAATTATTGCCATGAAAGTACAGGTGGTATGGAAGACCCCCATTCTAAGGATGATGTTCTTGAATACCTCCTGGTGTTTCCAGGTAATTTCTGCAGCTTTGGCATATAATGCCTGGTCAAAAACAACAACAATGTTGATGAGCTGCAGAGACTTCATGATGCTTATCGACTGGTTAAGTACCTTTTCAGATGAACATAGTGGCTTATCTGTACAACGAGGTACGGAGGAGTAATCTGAAACTTTTGAAACTAGCACCAGTCATTGTTGTTGCATAATATTATTTCATATACAGTACATACATATTTTTTCAAAATTGCTAGGTCATGGATTGTCCCACCATCATGGTTCTGATATCACCAGATTACAGACAGTCTTGTCTATCAATATCTGAAAAGATACCCCCCTTAACATCAATATCTTTTGAGATAGATTTACAAATATAACAATTTAGTAGATTGAAAAAAATAGTTTTCTTTAATATGAAGGCTAATATAAAACGTATACCACATATATTATGTCAAATTATGGCAGATCTGGATAGCCCTGACCGTCCTGAAAAAATAAACATATAGCATGTATGGCTACCTCTTATAATAGACTTCATACAAACCTGCGGGGCAGATACTGTAGGACGATAATGGCAATAATAATGATTGTCCCAAAATATTAGTAAAGCTACTCATTTGAAAAGGTTATCATGTTTCAAAGTACTTATATGGACTCTACAAACAAACTGGTACCAAAGAGATTTTGCCACCTTAGGTGGTACCAAATTCTGGCTTGGCCCATGGACTACTAGCCGGGTTTAGTTGTGCAGGCGGGGCATGTTGTCACACTGCGTTACAATGAGCCCCTATTAGGCAAGGCAAGGCAAGGCAAGTTTATTTATATAGCACATTTCATACACAATGGCAATTCAAAGTGCTTTACATAGAAGAAATTAAAATAATGAAAAGAAATAAGAATAATTAAAACAGTTTAGAAAAATAAAATAAAATACAGTACTTTTAAAAAATAAAAAAGAATATTTATTATAGATCTTTCTTTCAAAGGATTCCCTTAAGACTTAAATCTTTCAACCTTCTTTTAACCTTCAATCTTCTTACGACTTCCATCTATCAACTTTCCTTTAACTTTCTTTTCTCCCTCATTTACTCACACGTTGTTTTCACTTTCTTTAGCACTTTAGCACTGCGTTCACATTCTTTCTCAGACGAAAACTTTAATATCGTCATTTAAATACTGTTCTACTTTCAAACCCACATTAATCACTTTCACATTATCACTTTCTGAGTGGGCATTTACAGTTTCGGGCTAAATGCCCTGCTGACATAGGAGAAATTAAAATAATTAAAAGAAATAAGAATAATTAAAACAGTTTAGAAAAATAGAGTAAAATACAGTACAGTACAAACAGTCGGACGAACAGCGGCACAGTGCTCATTCAGTAAATGCACAGCTAAACAGAAGTGTTTTGAGTCTGGATTTGAATGTGACCACTGTAGGAGCACATCTGATCTCTTCTTGAAGCTGGTTCCAGCTGTGGCTGGCATAATAGCTAAAAGCAGACTCACCATGCTTAGAATGAACCCTTGGTATTTCTAGCTGATATGATCCTAATGATCTGAGTGATCTGTTGGGTTTATATTCAGTGAGCGTATCTGCAATGTATTGAGGTCCTAGGCCATTGAATGATTTATATACCAGTAATAATACTTTAAAATCAATCCTAAATCTAACTGGGAGCCAGTGTAAAGACCTGAGGACTGGTGTGATATGTTCATATTTTCTGGTTCTGCTCAGAATCCTGGCGGCAGCGTTCTGTATGAGCTGCAACTGTCTTATGGTCTTTTTGGGAAGGCCAGTGAGGAGTCCATTACAATAATCCACCCTGCTGGTGATGAAAGCATGCACAAGTTTCTCTAAGTCTTGTCTGGAAACAAAGCATCTAATTCTTGCAATATTTTTCAGATGATAGTATGCTGATTTAGTTATTGCTTTGACATGACTACTGAAACTAAGGTCTGACTCTAGTGTCACACCAAGATTCCTGACTTGATGTTTAGTTGTTTGACCCCTAGAGTGAAGGTATGCGTTCACTTTGAGAACTTCATCTTTGTTTCCAAACGCAATAACTTCAGTTTTGTCTTTGTTTAATTGAAGAAAGTTTTGACACATCCAACTGTTGACTTCGTCAATGCATCGGCACAGGGAGTCAATGGGGCTGTAATCGTTAGGCGATAGGGCTAAGTACAGCTGTGTGTCGTCTGCATAGCTGTGGTAAGCAATTTGGTTATTTCTCATTATTTGGCTCATTGGGAGCATATACAGGTTGAACAGGAGTGGCGCAAGAATTGAGCCTTGAGGGACTCCGCATGTCATGGATGTCCACTCAGACTTATGGTCTCCTATACTCACATAATAACCTCTCCCATCTAAGTATGACCTGAACCATTTTAGGACTATCCCAGAAAGCCCCACCCAGTTTTCCAGCCTGTCAAGAAGTATGTTGTGATCGACAGTGTCAAATGCAGCACTGAGGTCGAGTAGTACCAGCACTGATAATTTTCCTGAATCAGTATTTAAGCGAATATCGTTTATTATCTTTATGAGCGCTGTCTCTGTGCTGTGGTGCGGTCGGAAACCAGATTGAAAATTGTCAAAGTATCCATTCGAGCTTAAGAATTTGTTCAGCTGATTGAAGACAACTTTTTCAATGATCTTGCCTATGAAAGGAAGATTTGAGATCGGTCTATAGTTGCTTAATATGGTCTTATCCAGATTGCTCTTTTTCAGGAGGGGCTTGACAACTGCAGTTTTCAGGGAGTTTGGAAAACTCCCAGAGAGAAGTGAGGCATTTACCAATTCTAGAAGATCTGCTTCTAAACTGTTTAGCACAATTTTGAAGAAAGATGTGGGAAGTGTGTCAAGGGCGCATGTTGATGTTTTAAGGTGTTGTACGGTTTCTTCCAAAATTTTGCCATCATTATTGCCATATTAGAACTATGATATTCTATTCCAGTGGGACTTGGTCTTTTTACACCAAGTAGCCTACCACCTCAGAAAATATTTGGCTCTCCAAGTACCACCATAATGACCAATATAAAAATACAGTAGCGTAGTAGGCCTATTCAGCTACAGTTATGCACAGCTCAAAAATGAGGCAGCTTACAGTAATTTCTAATAAGAATATTTATTATTGTCAGCCACTTTAAACATTGTAAAAACACCGTTTGAACATTAACAATGTATTGTGCTGCTTACATACAGGTTAATAAAAAACCAAAAGTGAAATAAAAACTGTAGCCTACTGTCCTTAAATCAGAATCAGAATCAGAAAGAGCTTTATTGCCAAGTGTGCTTGCACCCACAAGGAATTTTTCTTGGTACTGAAGCTTCCAGTGCACATATACAAATACAAATACAACAAGAAACATAGTAATACAAATTCTAAGAATAAAATATATTTAAAAAAAATAAAAATAGTATAAAAAGTAAAAAAAGGGGTCACAGTTGGGTTTAGTCTGAATAAACATTTACAGATTATGAACATATTTACAGTATTTTGAGAAGTATGAATAATATAAATATAAATATCACCTGAGTTAGAGAATATTACACTAGACAGTGGGAATCTAGTGCATGTTACAGATTATGAACATATTTACAGTATTTTGAGTAGTATGAATAATATAAATATAAATATCACCTGAGTTAGAGAATATTGCACTAGACAGTGGGAGTATTGCACTTGCAGGCATATGCATTGGGGGGCATGTTAAGTGTTCAGAAGGGAAAAGGCCCTTTGGAAAGAAACTGTTCCTGTGCCTGGATGTTCTTGTGGCCAGTGATCTGTGTCGCCGTCCTGACGGTAACAGTTCAAACAGGGGGTGTCCAGGGTGAGTGGAGTCTGTGATGATTTTACCTGCTCTCTTCCTCACTCTGGAAGAGTACAGGTCCTGGAGGGTTGGCAGGGGGGCACCAATAATCCTCTCTGCTGTCCGGACTGTCCGTTGTAGTCTCCTGATGTCCGATTTGGTAGCTGAACCAAACCAGACAGTGATGGAAGTGCCTAAAACAGACTCAATGACGGCTGAGTAGAACTGGATCAGCAGCTCCTGTGGCAGATTGAACTTCTTCAGCTGGCGAAGGAAGTACAGTCTCTGCTGGGCCTTTTTCACAATGGAGTCAATGTGATTTGCCCACTTCAGGTCCTGAGAGATGGTAGAGCCCAGGAACCTGAATGACTCCACTGCTTCCACAGTGCTGTTCATGATGGTGAGAGGGGGGAGTGCTGGGGATTTTCTCCTGAAGTCCACAATCATCTCCACTGTTTTGAGCGTGTTCAGCTCAAGGTTGTTATAGCTGCACCAGACAGCCAGCTGTTCAACCCCCAGTCTGTAAGCAGACTCGTCACCATTTTGGATGAGACCGATGACGGTGGTGTCGTCTGCAAATTTCAGGAGCTTGACAGAGGGATCTTTAGAAGTGCAGTCATTAGTGTACAGGGAGAAGAGCAGTGGGGAGAGAACGCACCCTTGGGGGGCGCCAGTGCTGATGGTGAGGGTCCTGGATGTGAGCTTCCCCAGTCTTACTCGCTGCTGCCGGTCTGTCAGGAAGCTGGAGATCCACTGACAGATTGAGGATGGCATGGAGAGCTGAGTCAGTTTGGCTGTGAGAAGATCAGGGATGATGGTATTGAAGGCCGAACTGAAGTCCACAAATAAGATCCGTGCATAAGTCCCAGGTCTGTCAAGATGTTGCAGGATATAGTGCAGTCCCATGTTGACTGCATCATCCACAGACCTGTTTGCTCTGTAAGCAAACTGAAAGGGATCCAGAAGGGGTCCAGTGATGTCCTTCAGATAGGCCAACACCAGTCTTTCAAACGACTTCATGACCACAGACGTGAGAGTGACAGGTCTGTAGTCATTAAGTCCAGTGATTTTAGGTTTTTTGGGAACCGGAATGATAGTGGAGCGTTTGAAGCAGCAGGGAACTTCACACTGCTCCAATGATCTGTTGAAGATCTGCGTGAAGACTGGGGCCAGTTGGTCAGCGCAGGCTTTTAGACAAGCAGATGAGATGCCGTCTGGGCCTGAAGCTTTCCTAGTCTTCTGTTTTTTGAAGACTCGGCTCACGTCCTCCACACAGACCTTAAGCTCAGGTTGGATGGCAGAAGGGGGGAGGAGAGGGGTTGCAGGAGGTGATGGTGGATGTGTGAAGTGCACATCAGAGCGGGTGTGAGGTGTGAGTCTGGGCTTCTCAAACCTGCAATAGAATGCATTGAGAGTGTCAGCCAGTTGTTGATTCTCCACAGATCGGGGGGATGGTGATTTGTAGTTGGTGATGTTCCTCAGGCCTCTCCAGACTGATGCCGGGTCGTTGGCTGAAAACTGGTTTTTCAGCTTTTCAGAGTAGCTTCTTTTAGCAACTCTGATCTCCTTTGTCAGTCTGTTTCTGGCCTGGTTATACAAGATTTTATCCCCACTTCTGTAAGCATCCTCTTTGGCATGACGAAGCTGTTTGAGTTTCCCAGTAAACCATGGTTTATCATTAGTGAATGATAAGAATGTCCTGGTAGGAATGCATGTATCCTCACAGAAACTGATATATGATGTTACAGTATCTGTGAGCTCATCCAGATCGGTGGCTGCAGCTTCAAAAACAGTCCAATCAGTGCAATCGAAGCAGGCCTGTAGATCCTGCTCTGCTTCGTTGGTCCATCTTTTTACAGTCCTTATTACAGGTTTAGCTGATTTCAGTTTCTGCCTGTAGGTCGGTATAATATGAACCAAACAATGATCAGAGAGCCCCAAAGCTGCCCGTGGGACGGAGTGATACGCATTCTTTATCGTGGTGTAACAGTGGTCCAATATATTACTGTCTCTGGTAGGACATGTAACATGCTGTCTGTATTTTGGCAGTTCACGGGAGAGATTTGCTTTGTTAAAATCCCCAAGAATGATTAAAAGAGAGTCTGGGTACCTTTGTTCCATTTCAGCTATATGTTCAGCCAGCTGTTGTATCGCCGCGCTCACACACGCGTCTGGAGGAATGTAAACATTCGCGAGAATGAATGAGGAAAACTCCCGCGGCGGGTAGAAAGGTTTACAGTTTATGAAATGTGCCTCTAAATTAGGAGAGCACATCTTCTTCAGTGTTGTTACATCTGAACACCAACTTTCGTTAATGTAGAAACACAATCCACCACCTCTCGTTTTCCCCGTTAGTTCCGCGATGCGATCCGCTCGGAACAGCTGAAAGCCCGGCAGATGTAGTGCGTTGTCCGGTATGGCTTCACTCAGCCAGGTTTCAGTGAAGCACAGAGCAGCGGAGTTTAAAAAATCCTTGTTAGTGCGGGTGAGGAGAAGAAGTTCGTCCATTTTGTTAGGAAGAGATCGGAGATTCGCAAGATGAATACTGGGGAGTGCAGTGCGGAGGCCGCGCTCGCGGAGTTTAACCAGCGCGCCAGCGCGCTTCCCGCGTTTGCGTCTGACCGCGCGTTTGAACAACACCGCTGCCCCTCCGACGAGAATGTCCAGTAAAACGTCTGAGTAATCAAAATCTGTAAAAAAGTTGTCTGGTGTGTGTTTCCTAATGTCCAGTAGTTCGTCTTTGGTGAAACTGATAGGAAAAGAATGACTAAACGCAGAACAAACCAACAAAAACAACACAATAACTGGAGAGCTCCACACCGAGGCAGCCATCCGCGGCGCCATCTTTATCAACACTTTATCAATAATTATTAAAATATTAATAATTTAAAAAAACAGGCTGTTTATTCATATTTAACCCATTTAAACGTAAATTTAAAATATTTTGGCTGACCCCTGTGAGTTTTTCAAGGCGATCATTATTTAGAACTGATCACTTTACTGTTTCCATGGTGACGCGTCATTGCTTGTCACGTGACACACCGCAGCGCTGAATGACTAATTATCTGCTTTTTATTTCAGCCAGCCAACTGCGAAAGCACAATTTAAATTTAGCAGTTGATCACGTGATGCACTGGCCGTTCTACTCACACCGGTGTAATCGTATCGTACCAGAGCCCGTCTACGGAGAGCCTTGGCACTTCCTATTAGCCCCATTGTATCGATCTTGGTTGCAGTTCCATTAGAATTCCACTGGAGGTGATCGCGGGCGAGTGCAGACTGAATGAGAGTCTATGGGGCTAGACGGCTAAATGTGTCTCTTTCACCCGATTGCCGTTGAGAAATCTCAGATTTTATTGTAGGTTTTGCAAGTTCAACATGGGTTATAGGTCGAAAGTTGAATGAACGAGTACTTATTTCTTTTCGATTTCTTACAGTTTGAGTTATTGTTGCCCATAACACGCTAGCATTCTGCTAATGACGTCAGCATTCTGACGTCATTGACATTTTAAAAGACTTTTTAAACCAAATAAGTGACTCTAAAAAATCTAACACCCAGCAATGTGTAATTTCTTTGCATCTCCTTTCGAATACAACATTCAAATTACTAGACAAAAAATGATATCCTGAGAAAAGTGGATTTTGAGGGCACATTACTTTTGCGCGCAGAATTTCTCTGTAAAACTGTGCTTTGAGCGCGCGCAGAATCCCATGTACATCTCATCCCATCATCCATCTCTGCTGCTCGCGAAACTTTAACCTGCTTGCGGTTAATCTTTTTTTTTTTTTTTTTGACCAATACTTTATTGTTTTTCTTACGAACAAGGCTATCAGTATTAGCACTGACAGATTTTCACAAAATTACTTCAGCGCGAAGGACATAACTGATAACAAATACAAAACAAATGTACAGAAGAGAAACATATACATATACAGAAGAACTAATAAAATAATAATAATAATAAATAAAATAATAAATAAAAATATACAAAATTGAACTATATACATAGTCAGAGATAAATGATTTACAGGTAGAAAGTGTCTATTGAAATAAAGATAATTAAGGCCTCTATAATAAAAAAAAGTAATAAAAAATATATATATATATATATATAAAAAAATTAAATAAAATAAAAAAAAAGGAAGGGGAAAAGGGAGAACCTGCCGTCCCATTAGTCCTGATCCACATCTAGGTATACTCCCCTATCCCTTTAGAACACTTAAGTTTAAAGAATAGACATTAAGCTGTCATGAGTTCGGCTCCAGTACTCAATAGTTTTAATCTTTGCCCTATTAATTAAGGCAGTGGATCGCTCCAAACGAACAATATCTATATAATAGGACAACTACTGCTGTTTTGATAGTGAATTAGGGGGAAACCAAGAACTAATTATGGTTTTCTTGGCAGCAGTTAACCCAGAGAAGAGAGTCCGTTTTTGATTTAACGTAAGGGCAACAGAAGAGACATCGTTAAGAAGGAAAAGACATGGCTCAGGATCAATTGTCAGTTCCAAAAGTTGTGACAGAACAGAAGAGATTTTAACCCAGAAGCTGAAGATCGGAGGACATTCCCAGAATAGATGGAGAAAGCTGCCGACTGCCCCAGTGCTACATTTATCACACACAGGGGAGGGAATAAGTTTCATTCTAAAACGCTTCAGAGGTGTATAATATATTCTGTGGATTACATTGTAGTTTATCAGCTGATGGGCAGGGTTTTTAGACGAGACTGAGACATTTTGCCATATTGTCTCCCAATCAAAACTGTGATCCTGTGCCAAAAGCTCTCTGTCCCAAATTCGGGTGATACCAAGAGTTCCACATTTCTCCAAGACAAGACTACCATAAATAATAGAGACCTTGGCTGTTTTCCCCTTCATGGATTCAAACCAATGAGCCATGGGGTGAGATGTCAAAGGTCTGTCCCAAGGAACTCCATAAGCTTTAAGTGAAGATCTTAGCTGTAAATACAGGAACCATGAGAATCCAGGTAGATTATAACAAGACTGCAGATCCCGGAATGTCCTTAACCCTGTCTGATCATAAATATTATCTAATGTATTAATACCTCTATCTGACCACAGCGAACAAGTATATGGTTTCATGTTTCGTAATAGGTAGTAATTGTTCCAAATAGGAGACTGCATGCAAAATTTTTATGAATGATTAACATATTTTTCCACCAGACGCCATGTAGATATTGAATTAGCTATAATTGGGCCAAATTCTTTAGAAGCTTTTTTAAGTTTGATTCCTGAAAATAGCACATCCTGCAATCTATGAGGAGCAACCAATGATTCTTCAATTCATTTCCACTGAGGAACCAGGGAAGGTTGTACATCTAACCAAGAATTTAAAGACTTTAACTGAAAAGACCAATAGTACAACTTAAAGTCCGGCAATGATAGGCCACCCAAAGACTTAGGACGTTTTAGGGTATCAAATTTGATGCGGGGTTTTTTGTTATTCCAAATGAATTTAGAAGTCATCCTCTGGAGGTCTGTGAAATAATCTTTAGGGGGAGAAAATGGCAACATGGAGAACAAAAAATTTAAACGCCCAAGAACATTCATCTTTACTAACGCAATCCTCCCTTGTAATGTCAATTTCAGGGATGACCATCTTTGTAAATCCGCCTGTATTTTACTCTTAAGTGTAACATAATTCTCAAAGCTGACATTTGAAAAACAGGGAGGAATACATAGACCAAGGTAAGTACATTTTGAGGTGTGCCACTCGAGAGGTAAGCTGTCAGGGAGGGGGGTCTTATTCGCTGCATCATTTAAAGGAACTAATAGGGACTTCTCCCAATTTATTTTATATCCTGAAAAGGAACTAAAGCTAGAAAAAAGGTTCATGATCTGAGGGAGCGAATTAGTAATATCAGAAAAATAAAGGATAATGTCATCAGCATATAATGAGATTTTATGACTTGTATCTTTAATAATTATTGGTGAAATCAAGGGGTTTTGTCTTATGGCCTGTGCTAAAGGTTCCACGGAAAGGGCAAATAAGACTGGCGAAAGTGGACAGCCTTGACGAGACCCTCTATTAAGAGGAAAAGAGTTGGAGATAACCTGCCCTGTTTGAACCACTGCCTGAGAGCAGCTGTATAGTGTTTCTATCATCCGTATAAAATTACAATCAAAGCCAAATACATTAAGAACTGCCCATAAATACCTCCATTCAAGTCTGTCAAAGGCTTTTTCAGCATCTAGGCTGAAAAGTGCTGCTGGATTGTTAGATGTTTCAAGGATATTAAGAATGTGAAAAAGTCGTCTGACATTATCAGAAGCCTGTCTACCTTTGATAAAACCAGTCTGGTCCTCATGTATCAGTTTACCAATCAGTGGGTCAATTCGATTTACAAGTACTTTTGCAAAAAGTTTTAATTCTGAAGATATTAAAGAAATAGGCCGGTAGCTTTTGGGGGAAAACGGTGGTTTGTCTTTTTTTAAAAGTAGAGTAATTAAAGATGTATTTTGGTCTCCATGAAACCTCCCATGTTCAATGGCATAATTTATTGAAGCCAGGACCAGTGGCCCCACCTGGTCCCATACCTCCTGAAAAAGTTCAGGAGGAAGCCCATCTAAACCCGGGGACTTGCCCAGTTTCAGAGATTTTAAAGCTCTTGTCAACTCCTCTAGTGTGATAGGAGCGCCTAGAGCCATAGCTTCCTCCGGAGATAAGGAGGGAAGGTTTAGGTCGGCTAAAAATTCCCTCATCGCGCATTCATTTGGATTCGCTTCTGAGGTGTATAATGTGGAATAAAATTCCTTAAATGTACAATTTATTTCTTGCTGGTTGTGAGTGATCAGCCCCTGGGGTGTTTGAATACTACTGATAAACGACAAAGACTCCCCTTCCTTCATTTTTAAAGCCAAAAGTCTGCTTGACCGCTCGTTATAATAATAGTAGTTGACTCTAGTTCTATGAATTATAAATTCTGCAATATGTTGCGTAGCAGTGTTGTATTCTTTTTTCAGTGCTGTCAGCTGTTTCTCTCTCGATTCACAATATGCAGATTTTTGCCTATTTTCTATTAGAGAGATCTGAGTTTGTAAATCAGATAAAGTCTTTTTCCTAGCCGAATGGAGACGCGATGAGAAGGAAATAGCATTGCCCCTTAGAAAACATTTAGTTACTTCCCATAGGGATTGTGGATTAGAAGCAGAATCCTTATTGCAAAGAATAAAGTCAGCAAGATTAGAGTTAAGCTGTAAAATGAAGTCACTGTTTTTCAGGAGAGCATTGTTAAATCTCCAACGCCTAGTCTTGGAATTCACTCTATCCCCTATGAGAAGTGTATACAGTATCGCACCATGGTCAGATATAATAATAGGCAATATCTGTGTGGACACAATGCATCCATCAAGTTGAGGTGAAACAAAAATATAATCAATTCGAGAATATGTTTTGTGGCGGGATGAGTAAAAGGAATAATCCTTAATGGATAAGTTCCTAGAGCGCCAAGCATCAATTACATTGAGCTCTTCCATGAATATATTCAATTCACCAGGAGGGTGCGCTATATCTACCGCCGGACCTGAAGATTTATCAAGGGCAGGATTACACACTTGATTGAAATCACCTCCAATTATTAAATAATAGTCTTTAAAATCTAATAGTGTTTTTGTCAAAAGTGATAAGAAGTTAGAATTACGATCATTTGGAGCATAAATACATGTTATACAAAACTTATTATTATTAATGACAACACATACATAAGCCATTCTACCCACATTATCAGATCCAATATATTCAACATGGGCTTTGAACTTCCTACTAAATAAAATTAGTACTCCTTTTGTTTTATTGTTAGCAGAGGAATATGCGACAGATCTGTAGTGTCTGTTTTGAAAGCGATGCACATCCTTCTGTCTTAAGTGTGTTTCTTGTATTAATGCTATGGTTACCTTATTCTGCTTAAGATAATGTAAACATTTAGCCCGTTTTACTTTCGAGTTCAGACCTCGGACATTCCATGATATCAATACTAAATCCTGCACCACTCTACCAGTTCTTGCAGTGGAGAAATGAACGGATACATTTGCGCTTTAACGTGACACTGCATGTAGTGAGACCACAAAAAATAAAATAAAATGAAAAACACCTTCAAATTCAAGAAACAAAAGATCCACTCTGACAAACACCTAAACTCCCAACCGGGAGAACTTTTAACCGTTAACAACTAAGGCGGCATAACTTGCCTATCTCTGTCTTTGGTTAAACTCACACGAAAAAAAAAGAGAAATACTCCGCGTAGCTCCTTGACAGTGACGCAACCGTCCCAAGCCCCTCTAGCTCAGATCGCTACATCAAACTGCTTATGTTAATGAACAATCCACAAATGTTTCGAGTGTTGATTCTCGAAGTCCACCAAAGTCTATGATACAGATTTTTTTACAGTGCATGACCACTCTCCGTATTAGCAAGCGCGTCAAAGTTGTTACTGCATACCGGGTCTTCATGATCGGCATTCTGCTTACCGGCTAGAAAGTTTTCGGCGTCCGACGGCGAGTGAAACTCGTGAACTTCTCCGCCATCCTCTCTAACCTTCAAGACGGCAGGATAAACCAAGAAAGGATGATAGCCTTTTGCGTAGAGCTGTTTCTTGATCGCGTCAAAGGCCTTCCGTCGGGAAGTCGTCTCGGGGCTGTAATCCGCGAAAAAGTACAGATTCGACCTGGCATGGGATGGTGGAGATTTCAGGGCCCTGGCCTCTCGAAGAATTTTCACTCGGTCGCCGTACCTCAACAAGCAAAAGATCAGCGTGCGCGGACGTCCACCGGAGCGGGGTCCATAGATCCGATGTGCCCTCTGAATTTCAACTTTGGGACCTGTTAGTGCAGGAAACCATTTGCTGAGGTTTTCTTGGAGAAACCCAATTGGGTCAGAACCTTCAGCCCCTTCTGGGAGATTCACGAGCCGTAAGTTGAGACGTCTGGCTCTGTCCTCTTGGCTTACAATTCTTTCTCGTAATTGACTAATTTCTCCACCGTGTTCAGCTATATCCTTCTTCACAGCGCGGAGCGAGACATCCATGGCGTTTTGCTGCATCTTTAAGGTGTCGGAGACTTCGGCCTGCGCTTTCACATCTTTTGAAAGCTGTTCAATGGCTGAAATAGACGTCTCGAACATCTCTTTCATCTGCTTAAATTCACCTGACAAAACTTCCTGAACAGTTTCCTTTACCACTTGCTTCATCATATCACGCATCGATGTCTCTTGCTGTTTTAGCGCCAATAACACAGCCGGGTCCGTTTGGTCTTCCGATGGGTCTTTGGCCGGAGTTTGATTATTTTTAAGCCTGGTAGTGTATGATTTTAGATTCATTTGTGTGCCCGCACTTGTCTTCTTGTTTTCAGAAGCCATTATCTTTGAATTAAGCAGTAAAATCGGTCGGATTAAAGCAAAAAATAGGACCTGAGACGGAGCTCTCGACTACACGTGCATCTCGACCATAGGGCTACCCGGAAGTCGCGGTTAATCTTTTTGGCAGTAGGTGGGCGGATCCAGTCGGCATCATTTCACTACACATGATTGGTTACAGTTCCTGTCCTCTGTGATTGGCTGTACCATTTCGCTGTGTGCCAACCGCCAATACCATCAGGAGGTAAGTTACGTAACGTTATGTCTTACAGTGCACAATATTCTGTGCATATTGGGTATAACCAAAGTCCTTTTAGGCAAGTCGTGCCACTCGGCCGCCATCTTGGCAACGCCTCCGGGCAGCTATTTCGGACTAACAAGACCAGGCTCCTATCTAAATGAATGGGCAGAGAGTCAGAACTGCACTTTCACTGGTCACCGGGACATAAAAACTGCATGTATAGAAACAGCAGTAAAATATGATAAAAATCGCTGAAAAAGTTTGATGACTTTGCCCCAAAATAAGGTTTAAAACGCCTTTTCCCCCGCAGGTTATACTTTACTACGCATGCGCAAGGGTTCACGATACCAACTTCATTTACGTCTCTATCCAGAATGCCGGTGTTGTACAATATTCAATGTCAATATTGTTCTCCATTATTTAAATATAAGCAGGTTTGCACTTTATCAGTAATAACAATGTATTGTATAGATCAGTTGTTTTAACTATTCATTAAAATGAATCGGTTCAAAGGAGTCATTAGTTCGCGAATTGGACGTGTCATACGGTTGTGTGCTTATCCCAGCAGTTAGGACATGGACATCCCACAAGGTTAGTGTCAACACAGAAAACATTACATCACTGGATAGGTTTTTTCGTTTATTTAGAGAATAATTTTATGTCAGCTGAATGTGCGGAACGCATTTCAGAGAAGATAAGGCAACGTATTTTAGCACAATTCACACCCAGCGATAATTCAGGAAAAAATATCTCTGAATGCTCCACATGAAACTTTGGTCTTCCGACCTTTTACCATCATGTTGTTTTATTTTGATTAATATGTGCGAGGGAGAGAGAGCAAGACAGCGCTTAATTTGGAGACGGTGAAGTCTTGTTTACATTTTCGCCTGGCTCCGGAGAGAGAGAGTGCGCGCGCGCGACCGGGGCTCTCTCTCTCTCTCTGCTTGTTCTTTCAGTTAAATATGCGCCCTGTCAGAGTCACAAGTGCAGCAGTTCATCTACATTACTCACTGATCAAATAAGACATATTTTGTGTATTTTACTTAGAATGTAAGGTAACATATTTGTGGTCAATATAAAATGCTTTATTTTCGCGTTGTTATCACTCTCTTCCATGTGGATTCCATCTGATCTTGTACACACCACAACTCGCTGTCGCCAAATCGTCTCCGCTGTCGCAAAACCTCAACTGTGCGCATGCGTCAGTGGAACCAGACGATAGGCTTAAATGTTTCCCGGCTTGACTGTTAAAAGCTTTTCAGCGGGAGGGGCGGGACATGTGCATACAACCGCCATCTTTGCCGCTACGGGTTCCCTTTCAAGGCGGTCACTTCGACATTACGTCACTGACGTATATGGGAACTCCCTTCCTCCTCATTTTCACTGAAATCTTATTGGCTAACGCCAGCTGGAGACAGCTGGCCAATTGACGCGAAACATGCAAATGCTGACCGGTCCGCGGGCAGCAGCCTATAAATAGCATGGGCGCGACAATTACGTCAGAATCTCTTTCTTCACGCTAGAAGTCTTATCTGAAGTCATCGTGGAAGTTGCAATAGAGGTTACTCACCATGTTTCCTCCCCGCATCCGATGGCTGCTAACTTACATGCCAGATATGTGCGGGTCCTATCGACTCGCTCTACCCTAACAAGGATCAACCGAGGCCGCACTCACGACGACGGGCATGTGCCGGACAGTGCGCGCCCTCAGGGGAATAACCCGGGCATCAGCGGGGATGAGGCCCACTGCCGCCAGCAGGCCGCTGCGGGCCCTCTCCCGCCCTAAGACGAGTTGACGCTGCCCGTCGCCACTCCGGTCCTCTTCGCGGGCTAGCTAGAAGGACTCGACGCGATAGGCTCTGTTGATAAGGATACTTTAGCCCGGTATCTCAGCCAGGCTGCTTCAAGAAAGACTCCCGTCTTCCACGGCGTCCTTTGGTAGTCGTGCGCAAGACGCGCGTCTAGAGAGACGAGGCAAAGGCCATGGCTCCGTGTCTAAAAGGAAAAGTACCATGCTATGAGTCTCTAGCATAGAGGTCTCTAGCCGCCCCGCTCTGACAATGGAAAGTGCCGCAATCCGGTGAGTGTTGTTTACCCCCCCTTCTAGTCAGTCTTGACTACGGGGTTGCGCAGTTGTTACCGCTTATGCTGTCGACGCTGGGCCTACGTAACATTACATTTTGATGTGCTTACACAGCTTATGTTGTCAGGCTGCCCTGTATCCTTCAGTGCAACTGGCCATGCTGATTTAACTACATATTCACAGTTGTTGTCGCTACGCCACTGACGCTGTGTTTATGTACACACTGCACACTAATATGTGCTATGATTTGTCCCGTTGTATATTGCCCTGTATCCTTCAGTGCAACTGGCCATGCTGATTAACTACGTATTCACAGTTGTTGTCGCTACGCCACTGACGCTGTGTTTATGTACACACTGCACTCTAATATGTGCTATGATTTGTGCCTTTGTATATTGCCCTGTATCCTTCAGTGCAACTGGCCAGGCTGATTTAACTACGTATTCACAGTTGTTGTCGCTACGCCACTGACGCTGTGTTTATGTACACACTGCACACTATATGTGCTATGATTTGTGCCGTTATATATTGCCCTGTATCCTTCAGTGCATATGGCTATTCTGATTACAACATATTCACAGTTGTTGTGCAACACAAATGATGCTGTGTTTACGTACACACCACACTCTAAATGTGTTCATGATTTATGCCGCTATAAATTGCCCTGTATCCTTCAGTGCAACTGGCTATTCTGATTCTACTATGTATTCACAGTTGTTGTGCGATGCCACTGACGCTGTGTTTATGTACACTGATATGTGTGTGTTATGCTTATGCCACGATATTGCCCTGTATCCTTCAGTGCAACTGGCTATTCTGATTACTACGTAGTCACAGTTGTTGTGTGATGCAACTGACTCTGTGTTACGTACACACTACACACTGTTATGTGTTAGGATTTATGCCACTATATATTGCCCTGTATTTTTCAGTGCAAATGGCTATTCTGATTACTACACAGTACGTATTCACAGTTGTTGCGCGATGCAACTGATGCTGTGTTTATGTACACACTACACACTGATATGTGTTATAATTTTGCCGTTGTATATTGCCCTGTGTTACCTTTACAGCTTCCACGCTCCGAACCGTGGTTGGGAGCGAGCTGGTCTCAACATAATAACTTGGCTCGTGGCAGGTAACTTGCCAATAGTGGTCCGGGCTAACAGAGCCGAAGCACAAAACAGTCAAGTGTCGGATGGTTGCAGCAATGAACTCGGGCTTTATTACTCACAGTGCAGTGGTACACATAGACGGGCATAAAAGGCACTTTTCTTGCTAGCATTCAACTGGAAATTATCGACTGCGTCACTACTACATTCGCACCGTAAACCTTTTTTTTCCGCTATGCTTTTTGTTTTTCACTACGGAAACCCAAAAGCTCACTTCGTCACACATACGCGTTTCTTTTTGTCAACAGCAGCCAGAGGGAGGCAGAGATTGCAACACTACCCCCACTCTGGAGAATGATTAAACCTTTAACATATCTCCAGAATCATTACACTGTACACAGGGAAATATTAATTAGACAGTCATAATACAAACATCCCCAACCATGACCCGTATTTCCCACAGTCCTTGAAGGACCCTCCTCCAGTGGAAAGTTAAGGTGAAGAGGCAACGTCCATTAAAGCATCTTGCATACTCCTTCGCATGTAAGCAAATGTTCTAGGCAATGTAGACATGACACTTATACATTCCCTGAGAAAAATGGGACTATTACTTTAACCACTCAACCCAAAGTTAGCGCAAAATTACCCAGGGGTGCAGGATTTCAAGTGCAAAACTGAAGCAAAATATTCTGTTAAACTAAGTTCTTAGCAGTAAACATACCCAGGATGCTATAACAAAACTATGTAGCCCATTAGTATCCAAATTACCGACTGTTGATAGTAAACAATTATATTAAGCCCAAACTATCTTCACATTTTTAACAACATAAACAAGTTACTTTTGTAATGATACAATACTGGAACTCTTTTGTTTTGACAACACATGAACTCTTTTGTTTTGTTGTCTTTATTTTTACTGGAACTCTTTTCCTCTGAGAAGGGCAGCGATCCGCCTACACCCAACCTCAGGCAGATGTGCTCAATAACCAATCCAGTCACCAAACATGTCAGGAGCTCTGCGGACCCTCCGGGGTTGACGCCGAGGGGTGGAGTTCAAAACAGGGCGAGCAGCTTGTCCCCTTGCCTCATGCTGGGTCCCAGCCTCAATTAGTGAAGGCTCAGCGGGGTGGCAAGGGAGCTGGCTGCTGCTCGGTGAAGCTGCCGATGATGGTGGTAAAGAGAAAAGACCCGGAAGGGAACCCACCACAGGGTCCTCTGCCTCTGGTGATTCGCCCCAAAGGTCAAGGGGGCTAATAATGATTTCTGAAGAGCTGGGGTCTGACAACGGGGGTGGTGCCTCCACTGGTGCCCACGTTTCAGCCTCCTGAAAGACCCAGTCATTGTCAAGTGTTGTCCTGGAATGGAAAGCTTTAAGTTTGTCGTGATGAACGACTTTCATCTTTGTCCTCGGGCCCCTTTTAATCCGATAGACCAAATCGTCCAGTACACCAACGACGAAGTATGGGCCCTCGTAGGAAGGCAGGAACTTTCGCACTTTATTCTGTACTCTCTTTGTGCCTTTGACCAAGAGCCATACTGCATCACCGACTTTGTGTTGGACTCTGCAAACATTTTTATCGTACTGTCGTTTAGCACGCTCCACAGATTTTCCCAGCGCCTCTCGGGCCAACTGGTGAGATAGCTCGAGCCGTTTCCTGAGCTGTACAACATAAGATGGAGGGGTAGTAGTGTTGTCTGGGTCAGGTGGCAGCCCAGCAACAAGATCCACTGGCTCTGTAATTTCCCGTCCGAACAACATCATATTAGGCGTCAGGCCCGTGGAGCTGTGTTTAGTAGTAAGCCATGACTGCATATGGTGTCATAATGTCCCAGTCCCAATGACATCGTTCCGCAGTGGTGGCTATGATTTTCTGCAGGGTGGCATTGAAACGCTCTACTTGGCCATCTGACTGTGGGCGAAACGGCGTGGTCCGCGTCTTGTCGATTCCCAGCAGCTCACACATTTCCTGGAACACAGCCGACTCGAAATTGGTACCTTGGTCGCTATGTAGGCACTGTGGAGCTCCGTACCTACACACCCACTCGGAAACAATCTTTTCAGCCACTGTCGTTGCTTGTTCGTTGGGAACAGGATAGGCTTCCACCCATTTGCTAAAGTAGTCCTGTACTACTATTATGTAGCGGTTGTGCCTTTCAGTTTCATTTAATGGTCCCATTAAATCAACTGCGATCCGTTCAAAGGGGGCACCAACTCGCACTGTGCCCATGGCGGCTTGAGGTGTTTTCCTGGGGCGGGCTTTCGCTGCACAGCTGGTGCAAGTACGGCACCACAGGGTGACGTCATCTCTCATATTGTACCAGTAGTACCGGGCCTTGAGACGTGCGAGGGTCCTTTCTCCTCCAAAATGGCCACCGACTGGGCCATCATGCAATTGTTCTGTCACTGAGACGCGGTACTCTTGAGGCAGCAGGATCTGTGGATAGAACACCCTTCCATCCGTACAGTAAAACTTCCTCAATAAAACTCCGTCTTTCTGGTAGAGCCTTTTCCACTGTGACCAGTAGGCTTTGGTGGCAGGGCTGTAGGGTGCTATGTCAACCCAGGATGGCCTGCCCATCCCTTTGTCCATCCACTTCCTTACTGGTGCTATATCTGGGTCAGCTTCTTGGGCACTGATTAGCTCCTCCCTGGTCCAACCACTGAACAGGTTGGTTTGGGCTGGCTCACTGACCCTGTAGACACCTGGACGGAACGAAGAGGCAGCTGGGTTGTCACTGACAGCTTCCACTACCCCCACTGGAAGATACTTAGGCTCGACTGCAGGGCTGCCTCCATAGCTACCTTTGGGCACCACTACCCCCACTGGAGGTTGCTCTGCAGGAGTTTCCCCAGCATCCTCTGCAGCTGGACTCTCTGCCATGTTGCACTGAATCCCTTTGTGCTGAAGCTGGTTATGAAGGCTAGGCTCTGGCACTGTGCATGGGCAGGACATCCCGCAGGGTCTTCTGGAGAGCGCGTCTGCATTTTGGTGGTGTCTCCCTGGACGATGGATCACCTGGAAGTCGTACTCTGCCAGTTTTTCCAGCCAGCGAGCGAGTTGGCCCTCGGGCTCCCTCATCCGAGTCAACCAACGCAGGCTGCTGTTTAAATCTTGGAGCCCTCTCTGGCGAGTCGATGGAACAAACAGCTACCCCCACTGGCTCCACGCAAGCTGACCTGCTGCTATTCTCACGTACTGTGGCGGCCCTGGCTCTCTGATTTACGAAACCACGTTGGCCAGGCTGCATGAACTGTGTGACCGTTCTGGCGGCCCTCTTAGTAGTCTCGTAGCTGTGTGCAATGTCATACGCTCTGGATAGGGTGCGCGGCTGCTTCTCCAGTAGTTTTTGCACCACTTCAGGGTCGGCCAGGGCGTTGGTGAAGACCTCCACACTGATGGCGTCCTGCTCCAGCTCTGTACGGTCAGCATACACAATGGACACTTTCTCGTATATGTCATCCCTTAATAGGTGTAAGGCTTCGTTTTGCCCCCTAACTCTCTGTCTCAGTTCAATGCCGATGGCTGCCGCATGGTCAGAGCGCGGCCCGTAGGCGGTCTCTATTTCAGTCACAATCCGCCGGTAGCTCCAGCGGTCAGATCTGGGGTTTTTATGGACGATAGCTCCAGCTGCGCCAGTCAGGCTGAATCTCAGTTGAACCGCCATTGTCATTTCTGACCAATGGTTTGCCCTCGCACAGCTTTCAAATCGATGAATAAAGTCTTTCCAGGAGCCCGTTCCATCGAAATGGCCTGGCTTTAATATTGGAATTCTCTCTTTATGCCCATAATACTCATCATCACTAGTGTCCATTATTTCAACATCTGGCTCTTTGTGTGATATATGTGGCGCCGACTTGGCCCTTTGCACAGCTGACTGACCATATTGATATCGATCACAGTGTGAGGCATAGTCATCTTCATAGCTTATTACTCTACTACGTTCCACGGGCCGGGGCATGCAGGGTGGAAAAGGTGTCGAAGTGAACTGGGAGAGCAATGCGTGGGCCGGGGAAAATGGGTTTTGTGCCGTACAGCTCATGGAAGTGAACGGGTTAGCTAGCTGGTTTGCACTGCGAAGGGCAAACGTTGGAGTGGGGCTATTTTTCAAACTGTACGATGGAGCTGCAGCTGAGCTGGATGTCACACGTTTTGAACAGTCACATGTTTGCTGATAAAAGTATGTGGACTCACCATCTGTTTTATCCTGAGGTTCCACGGGCATTAGGAACGGGTTAGTCAACCGTGATGACGGTGGTGTGGGGGGCGAAGCTAGGTTGAATGACGGCATCCGGCCGTAAACAATCGCGCCGTCCGCGGCTAACGTTCGTTCTGTGCCAGCCGCGAAAGGGTTGGTGCTGTCGGCATATCGGCCGTCTCCGTGATTAACTGAGTCCACATTAATGTCTCTTATATCCGTTAAAAACGGGTTGGTGCTTACATTTGGGGTTTCCATCTCAACAGACCTCGTAGTCCTAGCGCTAGCATTAGCTCGAGCCCCGAGCGCCGTCATTACGCGCCCGATGAACCTTTTTTTTTTTTTTTTTTTTTTTTTGCTTGTTAGATCCCGGACGAAGCCCCCAGTGTTACCTTTACAGCTTCCACGCTCCGAACCGTGGTTGGGAGCGAGCTGGTCTCAACATAATAACTTGGCTCGTGGCAGGTAACTTGCCAATAGTGGTCCGGGCTAACAGAGCCGAAGCACAAAACAGTCAAGTGTCGGATGGTTGCAGCAATGAACTCGGGCTTTATTACTCACAGTGCAGTGGTACACATAGACGGGCATAAAAGGCACTTTTCTTGCTAGCATTCAACTGGAAATTATCGACTGCGTCACTACTACATTCGCACCGTAAACCTTTTTTTTCCGCTATGCTTTTTGTTTTTCACTACGGAAACCCAAAAGCTCACTTCGTCACACATACGCGTTTCTTTTTGTCAACAGCAGCCAGAGGGAGGCAGAGATTGCAACACCTGTATCCTTCAGTGCAATGGCTATTCTGATTACTACGCAGTGCGTATTCGCAGTTGTTGCGCGATGCAACTGACGCTGTGTTTATGTACACACTGATATGTGTTATAATTTTGCCGTTGTATATTGCCCTGTATCCTTCAGTTCAATGGCTATTCTGATTACTACACAGTACGTATTCGCAGTTGTTGCGCGATGCAACTGACGCTGTGTTTATGTACACACTACACACTGATATGTGTTATGAATTTTGCCGTTGTATATTGCCCTGTATCCTTCAGTGCAAATGGCTATTCTGACTACTACGTATTCACAGTTGTTGCGCGATGCAACTCACGCTGTGTTATGTACACACCACACTCTGTTATGTGTAATGATTTATGCCATTATATATTGCCCTGTATCATTCAGTGCAATGGCTATTCTGATTACTACGCAGTGCGTATTCAGTTATTGCGTGACGCAACTGACGCTGTGTTTACGTACACACTACGCACTGATATGTGTTATGATTTTTGCCGTTATGTATTGCCCTGTATCCTTCAGTGCAAATGGCTATTCTGACTACTACGTATTCACAGTTGTTGCGCGGTGCAACTCACGCTGTGTTATGTACACACCACACTCTGTTATGTGTAATGATTTATGCCATTATATATTGCCCTGTATCATTCAGTGCAATGGCTATTCTGATTACTACGCAGTGCGTATTCAGTTGTTGCGTGACGCAACTGACGCTGTGTTTACGTACACACTACGCACTGATATGTGTCTATGATTTATGCCGTTATATTTTGCCCTGTATCCTTAGTGCAACCGGCTATTCTGATTAACTACGTATTCACAGTCGATGTCGCTATGCCTCTGACGCTGTGTTTTTGTACACATTAATGTAACTATGCTATCACATTGCCCTGTATCCTTCAGTGCAACTAGCTATCATATCTAACTGTGCATAGTCACAGTCGTCGCTACGGCGACTTGCGCTGCATCTGTGTACACACTGAAGCGTTATGCTGTTATGTTGCCCTCAACGTAACTGACCATTATGTTTAAACTGCGCATATTCATGCAGTTTCGGTCGCTTCGACGACTAGCGCTGCATTGTACACACAGATGTTTTAAATGTGCACACTGATGTGTTATGCTGTTATGTTGCCCTCTATCCTTCAGTGCAACAACCAGCTGTCCTATCTAACTGTGCATATTCACAGTTCTACCAGAAAGACTCGGGAGAGTTATTTCAATAAACCATACATTTATTGACAGCTCAGCAAGCTGATAATCTACAAAGTCATTTGGCGTAGGCCCCGTCCGTAGTGCATAGTCCGAGAGTATCGGATCTGCAATTCCTGCCTAAAGATGAAGGCAGGGGCGCAGCCGACCCCCCTCCTGGGAGGTATGGACGGGACCATCCTGGTGGTGGTGGGGAGGATGGGGGTAATCATCGCTTCAGTATCTGCGAACTCAAACATGTGTAAGTACCGTGCTTTTATACAATAAGCATAATAATATGATTGGATAGAAGTGAAGCAATAAGTGACGTAATAATTGAGTCTTCCCAGCAGAACTTATGCTAAAGCTTTCATTTCTACCAGAAAGACTCGGGAGAGTTATTTCAATAAACCATACATTTATTGACAGCTCAGCAAGCTGATAATCTACAAAGTCATTTGGCGTAGGCCCCGTCCGTAGTGCATAGTCCGAGAGTATCGGATCTGCAATTCCTGCCTAAAGATGAAGGCAGGGGCGCAGCCGACCCCCAAAAATAGGTGGAGTATGAATACACCGGGACGGGGCACGCCAACCCCCAAAAGATGGTAACTGAGTATACCCACCAGTCTAGAGTCCTGGGGTTCCTGAAAAATAGAGAAGGAAGATACAAATGGTGAAGATACAAATTAGATGTGAGAAATACAGTGTGCCTAAAGTTTAATAGGGAAGAAGGACAATTCTAATATTATTTTTATTTTATTTTATTTTTTATATATATTTATTTTTTTATATTGCCAGTTCACTCCTAGGAAAACACAGAGACGAGGCCTCATTGGACCGGCAATGCCGCTTTTGGCTTGCATAGACTAGGTCACATTGGACCACACAGACAGCCGCTTTGGCAAAAATAATAAACAGGCCTCCTTGGACCACATATAGCAGCCACCTGGGGCTGAGCATAACACAGACTCTGGCCTCATTGAACCACATGGCCTTTATAGACCACAGAGACGAGGCTTTAATGAGCCACACGGCCACAATAGACCACAGAGACGAGGCTACTAAGCCACAACGGCCGCTAATGCCACAAAGAGACGAGGTAAGACTGGACAACACATAAGTTTTTTTTTTGTTTTTTTTTTTTGTTTTTTTTTATATATCTTAAGCCTTAAGATCACGAAACCTATGCCCCGGGGGGCAACTGGCCACCATTGCATCTTTTAATGACAAGACCGAGCCACTAGAGCCACATGAAGACAAACCACACAAGACTACGGCATCTAAGCCACATAAAACCTCTGCCCCGAGGGGGCCACTGGCCGTTCAGGCATCTTTTTGAAAGGACAAGGCAAACATATGCCACAAGGCGCCAAGCCCCACATGTACACAAGGCCCACGTGGCCACAAGGCCACTAATGCCACACGTAGACAGACATACTTGAGTACAAGGCCACTAGGCCACATTTAACCATGCCATGAAGGCCACAAGACCACGAGACAAGGCCACATTAGGCTACACGGTCACAGTAGACCACACAGAACATAAAGAGTTCCAAACCATAATCCCACACTTAGACGAGACGTACAGACAACGGCCACTAAGCCACACAGAACAAGGCCATAAGGGCCACAGCCTTGAAGGCCGAACATAGGACAAGGCAACATGGGACCACGAAGCCATGAGACCGACACAGAGACGAGGCCCACCGGGCCACAAGGCTGCTAAGCCACACTGAACGAGGCCAACAAGACAGAGCCACTAGGCCACACAGAACCTGCCATATTTAATGGCCACAAGACCACGGGACAGCCACATTAGGCTACACGGTCACAGTAGACCACATAGAACATGAATATCGCATGAAATAGCCGTCACTTTTTTTTTTAAATTTTTTTTTTATATATATAATTAATTATATATATATATATATATATATTTTTTTTTTTTTTTTTTTTTTTTTATTAAATGACGAACATGTAACAAAGGCACAACGGCTGCTACAGCCACATAGAGACGAGGCCACATTGAACAGAGCCGCTAGGCCACACATAATAGAAGACTAGATAGTCATTGAGGAGTGCTGGCTAGAATAATAACAGGATGAAGGAAATAAGATTGACACCACCACCAGTAGTTGCATAGTTATTTACCTTATGGTTATTGTAGAGCTTGCTGGGCTTTAAGAATAGTTTTAGAATCGGGTCTTATGTAAGACTTGAATGCAGATGAAGACCATCTGCCCGGGATCTTGAAAGCTTAAGTAGAAATGCCACGTTCAGCTGCTGTAGTGGCTGCCCCAAACCTAAATGAATGACCGTTATACTGGAGGGGAGATAACTGCAGCTTTTGAGTCCTGAACCACGCTTAAGAGAGAGGTGCTTCGCAGGTAGGAAAATAGGGAAAGTGATCTGAGAATCTAGAGCGGATTTTTAGGAATGTAATCAGATGAGAAGGGACACAATGTATTGCTAATTTTAGAAATTGTTGATGTGATACCAGAAACTTGAGAGTCGGTTGGAGTGCTTAAGAAAGAGTAAAGAAATTAGGAGAGAAGGTGAATCAGAAAAAGGACCTAGGGCAAGATCGGAGTGTTAGATCTGAAGAAAATTCCCCTGGATGCATGAGCCATGAACATAGTTAAACATGGATACAATCTGAATAGGAAAATAGGAAAAGAAACCAATATGGATGGGAGGTAATAAAAGGGGGTTAAATGGATTTCACTTTTCTGTAATGTTACTGTTAAAGCATAACAACAACTGCAAAGTTACAATGCACAAAGTTCAAGCACTGAAGATTTAATTTAAAGAGATCGCTTTTTAAGGACTACAACAATGCTGAGAGGGACTGTGCGGCATTCCTTTGGATTGGTGGCATCGCAAACCATAAAGTTATATATTCAGCTCCCGGAATATGATTTATAGCATAACAAACAGCATGAGCTAATCAATACTAGAAGATAACTACGCATAAGCTACATGATACATCAACCAACCATCCGGAAATGGGGTCTACATGTTGACGCTTCTTGAGTCTCTCCGTCTTTGCTGACTTGGTTTGAATATAAGCTAGAAGTTTTGAAATGTCTGTGAGAGGTAAGCAAAGCTGCAAAACGAGCTGTCGAACTCCAGCCCTGTTCCGGGAGCAACAGCTCGACTGCATCCAAAGAGACGACAAAAACCATGCGCTTACTCACCCTCAATGACAATTCCAGCATAGGATATGAAAAGTATTTAGGGCATTCCAAGCCGAACCCCACACACACACCATGGGGACACTGAGACCCACCACACATCGATTTTACTAATTGTAGACAAGGAAGGAACAACCGGCTGTGATCCGGATAAGAAATAAGGAATCTGAAAGAAAAGCAAAACATATAATCGATTCTGCAGAAATATAAGCTTTAAAGGTGTAGGGAGCCACATCTTCAGTGATATACGGTCTAGCTGGATTGAGCAGTGACTAATTTATTTGATCACAGTTAGAGGAGGGCAGGGTGATGGATAAGGGCTGCTGAAAGGCAGAGCCGCCTGAAGACTACAGTGCGTAGCTATGGCATTGCAGTGGTCAGGAATGAGCTTGCGTGACCTTAATCATGAAATTGGAGACTACGGATTCCCAGCTGAACGTCTCTGGAACAGCATGATCGTCTAACAAGGACTGCCTTAGTGATGCAACCGAGCTTCGGTAGCACATACAACATAAGTTTTGCCACCACTTCGAACCCAGAGATGTTAGCAGCCGCTATAAGGTAATTTCGGTGAAGTGCGAATGAACGGAGTCTGAGCAGGCTTGGTAATTTATCTGACCTTTGCTATCCAAATGTCCAAATCTGAACGGATATGCACCCTTCGACTATGGCCAGAGTTAACAGACGAGAAATAAATGCCCTGCCTTAAAGAGATACTTATGGTGAATTTTTATATTTTTTATTTTTTATTTTATTTTATTTTATTTTATATATATTTTTTTATATATATTTATTTATTTTAAATTTTTAAATCTTATTAAATATCAGTAAAATACTTACCTGTAGTAAGGTGACAGCATACCGATAAGATACCTCAATCACATTTGATATTCTGTTGTTGACTTTTGAGCATAGACTCTTTCTCAGCTGCGCAGCGTTCACCTGACATTACTCTCAAGTTGTATGAATGAAGTTATTCACGACCGAGAGATCACTGCCATGGCAACAAGTGAGTTCCTTGAATAGAAAAATAGGTAAACATTTAAATCATACAAATAAGTAAATATAATGTCATTCGAGTCTTCTTGACTGAGATTCGTCTGGTGATTGGTTTGAATTATATATTCTACACTTATAACTGTTAGTTCTACTGTGTTAGGCAAGTTTTGGCAAAGTCTGTGACCTTTGACCTGAGCATCCTTAGTCTGCCTTTGTACATTTAATATCAAATCCTTATCATGTCGATATTTCGATGACACATATCGGTGGATTAAAGTAGTCGCCAAGAAATTGTGTTATGGCGGTTGTACCATATTTCTGTTAGTGAAGAACTTAAATTCAAGAATTAAAAGATCTTAATATGAAAAATCATATCATTGTAGGCCTATAGGCCACAAGTCAAATTGAATAGAGATATAGAGAATTATTAGCACTGTAAATGTATCATTTACTTCCTTTGTATTGAATACTCCTGCTACATATATACCCTACATATACCCTTCATAACCATGTCTTCTACGGCATACATATAACATCCAACGATCAACTAGCTTCTGATATGGACATATATTTACATATATATCACTTTCAAATTTTTAGAAACCCTTTGTAAATTTATAACTTAAGAATTTATTTTTTATTTTTAATAATTTAACAGTAGCTATTAATTGCTTTTGTTTTATGTTTGAATAATAGATAGTTATATTAACAGAAAATAAACGGAGATAAAATGCCCCCTTTTATTGGTTAAAGCGCAATCTAGTTAGGCTATGAGTCGAAATCTTCCCGGCGGTCGGGAAGTGATTAGCAAAACGTCTCCATAAATGCCGAAGCAATAACGAATTCAGATAAGGGCGTACAACGAGTTGAATAGGTACGCTCCTTTATTGACAGGCACTCTCACATAGTGAGTGAGCAGATGAGGAGCGCAAGCTGTAAATGGCATACATAAAGCCAATTTGATAAAGTTGCTCTTAAGCTTGATTTAATTATTTTCAGCAACCCAGCTGTTAATATTTTTGCAATTAACCATGAGAGCGTGGAATCAACGCTGAAATAGATTAGTAGTTTTTTTTTTTTTTTTTTTTTTTGTAACTACCGCGTCACCAGAGTCACAATTGAACTTTACCGCTGATGAAGGGAGCAGTAGAGTAGCAAATTAATATACTTACCTGAATGGAATTTAATCATAGTAGCCTAATAGGGATGTAAACAGTGGCCGCGGGAAGCTACCAACGTGAAAGCCTTGAAAATGGAACTTGAACTTGAAAACCCTGTTAGGAGATCGTCTCTCGTGAGATTTAAAGCCGCCACATCTTGTTTCCTCTGCAAGCGTGGTGCATTCGCGCACCGCGAAAATGGCTGAGATCAAATCAACGATATGACTTGTGTTGTTATGAATCGAACGCAAGTGAATGAACGCCGGTGTCGTTCTGCGAACTGAATTGAAGCGTCAGCATCTGCGAACTAATCATCGCTTCAGTATCTGCGAACTCAAACATGTGTAAGTACCGTGCTTTTATACAATAAGCATAATAATATGATTGGATAGAAGTGAAGCAATAAGTGACGTAATAATTGAGTCTTCCCAGCAGAACTTATGCTAAAGCTTTCATTTCTGTCGCTACGGCGACTACACTGCACTTATGTGTACAAGGATGTGTTTTTGCTATTTTGTTGCCCTGTTCCTTCAGTGCAAAACTAGCTATCCTAATCTAACCATGCATATTCACAGTTTCTGGATGTATGTACGTGCACGGATGTGTTATGCTGTAATGCTGCCCTGTTTCCTTCAGTGCAGCTAGCCATCCTGATCTAACTGTGCATCTCAGCTATGGTGACTTACGCTGCGTTTATGTACATACATGGATTCGCTATTCTTATGCACTTGTGTTATGCTGTCATGTTGCCCTGTATCTAGTGCAACTAGCTATCCCAGTCGAACTGTGCATATTCACAGTCTCTGTCGATACGGCGACCTGCGCTGCATTTATTTGCACATGGATGTGTTCATGCTGCGGTGTTGCCCCGTATCCTTCAGTGCCTATACTGAGCTACTGCGTATAGTCGGCACTACAGCGAGCGATGCTGTTACGTACATGTGCTACGCTGTTATGTTGCCCCGTTTCCTTCAGTGCAACTGGCTATTCTGTACTAACTCGTATACTCACAGTTCTAGCTACGGCTACGACTGTGTTTGTGTACTTCTGAGGTGCTATGCTATAATGGGGCTATTATCTAACTGCGTATATTCACAGTTGTTGTCGCTACGGCCACTGGCACTGTGTTTATGTACATTCAGCTATGTGTTAATTTGCACTTCTGTAAATCGGCTATAGAACATCGGACTATGTTCTACAAGGGAGTGTCAGTTTCCTCGTGACCCCCTTACTGGCCTATCATTCCCGGTTCACGGACCTGAGAGAGTTATGGGGCTCCCCCATGACAATCCCCCTCAGGAAGGTCCTGCTTCTACAGACGATTGGCCCCAGCCCCAGGCTGTGGAACCTTCTTGTGTGTCCGCTGCTGGGTCCTGAGTTGAGCAAGACACTTCACACTAATAAGTGCTGAGAGCTCTCTTTGAGATGCCCTTTCCACCTGCTCTCGCCCCAGCAAGCACTTGGAGACCTACGCTCATTCTACGTGAATGATGTTGCATTGTCTCGGACCTAGTGACTGCAGCGTCACTCTCCGTCCGATACCAAGCTGCGTTCCGAAGTCGCTTACACTGTTCAGAGCACAGATTGATCCCTGCCCGCCTTATCTGTTGAGCCGTCAGCCTCGCATGATGCCGATGCTCAGAGTGCTGTTGGCCCTTTGCGGATGTACGTGGATCACTAGGCAGCAGTCTGACTAGCTGTTTGTGTGCTTGGTGGATGGTACTAGGGACGTGCTGTTTTATTCTGAGACTTTCTTACTGAATTCGACACTTTTCAATGTGGTTTAATGCCTACGGGATTAGGTATGCTGGCTGTCTTCTCAGAACACGTTTGCCAGGGTTTCAAGTTTTATGCACTGCCTATAGTGTCGTGGGTTCGGTGAGTTTTATTTATGTACTGCATGAACTGTTACCACCAGCTGTGCAGTAGGCCTAGTCTGCATTATGCAGAGTTACCATTGCTGCTAACTCTGTGTTATGACTATAATGTTACATAGCGGTTTCCGCATTACGCAGTAGTTTTCAATGTGCTGTTAACTCTGTGTATGGCTATGAGGTTATGCAGCTGTCACCGCTATTGCCGTCGACATTGTGTTAACTCTTGTGCTTGAGTGTTTATCGTGTTGTGCTGCCCTCCAGTGCAGCCTTCGCTTCATTGCATTGGATATGCAACTTGGTAAGGTTGGAACAGACGTGTCTTGGTCAAGTTTCGCCTATCGGTTCGAGTGCTCCTAGCGGCGCTGCCGGCTTAGAACTGTTGTCTCTCGTGGGAGTGTAGCTTGACCCCGTTCAGGGCTTATTTTCACTGCGCTCACGGCGGGATTCTATACAGTTCCCATATACAACAGTGACGTAATGTCGAAGTGACCGCCTTGAAAGGGAACGTCTCCGGTTACTATCGTAACCTCGGTTCCCTGAGAGGCGGGAACGAGACATTACGTCAGCCGCCGTGCTCGCCGTTTGATCAGCTGTGCTAGCGTTCAGTCTTGATTCTGACGTAATTGTCGCGCCCATGCTATTTATACTGCCCGCGGACCGGTCAGCATTTGCATGTTTCGCGTCAATTGGCCAGCTGTCTCCAGCTGGCGTTAGCCAATAAGATTTCAGTGAAAATGAGGAGGAAGGGAGTTCCCATATACGTCAGTGACGTAATGTCTCGTTCCCGCCTCTCAGGGAACCGAGGTTACGATAGTAACCGGAGACGTTTTCCTTATATAGTTGTATTGAGGATTGAGGAAGTGGCATGTCTCTTATATAAATTGTCTCTGGTATAACACAGCTTATCATTTCCTTAGCTTGACATTCAGTTAAATATTTTACTAGCTTACCTTACATTGCCGCCGCTATCTGCCAGCAGCATGTTGTAGACTTGACGTGTTTGTTGTTTATGTCTGTATAACAGGCACAGTTACAAAACACTGCCAGGCGGGTGGTAGCCTTGTTAAGGAGTGCCCTGGATAATGAAGCTGAACCATCTTCACAAAACCGTAAGTGTGCTGTTAACATTGTTTAAGATTATTTAGCTGTGTGTCATTCCTTAAGATACCGTTTTATTGTTTATAATGGCTGCACAGTAAATAACAACAAAACATAATATCAACGTGACCACTGAAACCTTTACAAACCTTATTATTTTCAGGTCATGTGACTATTTATCATGTCCAGACGTAATTTTAACTGTTTCACGGGTAATTTTTTAAACTGAGTTTTCCCCCTTGCTATAAAAATAAACTGCACACATAATAATACCAAAAAAAAAAAAAAAATTGAATGCATGGTCCAAATACACTTTACAAGATTAAACACAGAAGACCTGATGGTCATTGTAAAAACACTTCAATTAACTTCAAGGTCTTCATGAATTGGATCCTAAGATGTATTAAAATTTATGTTATTTAAGCGCTTGTCACGGTGTGGGTTTGTGTCTGGTTCCTTGTTCTTGTCTGTCATGTAATTCCCTGCTTGTCATGTGATCCTGCCATGTGTTTTGTCCCATGTTCAGCTGTTCCCCGTTATGTTGATTAGTCTTCCCAGGTGTTTCAGTTTAACCACGCCCCCTTGTTATCTTGTTAGCTTGTGTTCCCTTGTATTTAAGCCCTGTGTTTTAGTTCAGTCCTTGTGAGTTCTTCATGTTGTAATGGTTGCTGTTGTCCCTTTGTTCCCGTCCTGAGTTCCCGATTCCTGTTCTGTTGTGTACCCTGGATTACTTACTTGTTTGTTTATTAAAGTGCTTGCAATTGGATTCACTCTCTCCGCTTCATTCCTGCCAGTGCCGTTACAGAAGAACTCACCATCACTGAATCCAGCAGCATGTTCGCCAGTGTCTCTTCCCCAGCCACCGAGCGGGAGAGAGGACAATCTTTTGAGGGGACCCGGTTGGTCATATTTCGCGGGACCCGTGGAGGCCACAGTAGAGGAGGTGGTCGAGAGGAGTCCCGACACCACTCTCCACTCTGGCCCCTCTTTGACCCTGGGTTGGTGATGTCCAGCCCAGCGCCCCATTCGCCACGGGTTCCATCCAGCATAGAGCCTGTTCAGGTGGTCCCAGTTCCGGTGGCCCCGAAAACGGAGGAGGAGAAGGAAGACTTCCTCCATGCCAGTTCCGGTGGTTCCTGTTCCGGTGGTTCCGAGTCCGGTGGTCCCAGTTCCGGTGGTCCCAGTTCCGGTGGTCCCAGTTCCGGTGGTCCCGAAACACAGGAGGAGGAGAAAGGCTCCCTCCGTAACTGTTCCGGTGGTCCCAAGTCCGGTGGCTCCTAACACGGAGACCATCCCGGAGGTGACTGCCGTTCCTGACGCACCGCCCAGGCGTCTGGCTCTGCCCGCGCCGCCCAGGCGTCTGGCTCTGCCCGCGCCGCCCAGGCGTCTGGCTCTGCCCGCGCCGCCCAGGCGTCTGGCTCTGCCCGCGCCGCCCAGGCGTCTGGCTCTGCCCGCGCCGCCCAGGCGTCTTGCTCTGCCCGCGCCGCCCAGGCGTCTTGCTCTGCCCGCGCCGCCCAGGCGTCTTGCTCTGCCCGCGCCGCCCAGGCGTCTTGCTCTGCCCGCGCCGCCCAGGTGTCATGCTCTACTGGCCCCGCCCGAGCTGCCCGTACTGCCTGCACCACCCCAGCAATCCGTCACGTCTGCCGGGCCTGTGTCTTCGGACAAGATGACCGCCACAGAGACTGTTCACGTCACGTCTGCCGAGCCTGTGTCTTCGGACAAGATGGCCGACGCAGAGACTGTTCACGTCACGTCTGCCGAGCCTGTGTCTTCGGACAAGATGGCCGCCACAGAGACTGTTCACGTCACGTCTGCCGAGCCTGTGTCTTCGGACAAGATGGCCGACGCAGAGACTGTTCACGTCACGTCTGCCGAGCCTGTGTCTTCAGACAAGATGGCCGCCGCCGTGCCTGAGTCTGTTCCTGAGCCTGAGCCGGTGGCGTCTGTTCCTGAGCCTGAGCCGGTGGTGCCAGTTCCAGTGCCTGAGTCGGTGGTGCCAGTTCCAGTGCCTGAGTCGGTGGTGCCAGTTCCAGTGCCTGAGTCGGTGGTGCCAGTTCCAGTGCCTGAGTCGGTGGTGCCAGTTCCAGTGCCTGAGTCGGTGGTGCCAGTTCCAGTGCCTGAGTCGGTGGTGCCAGTTCCAGTGCCTGAGTCGGTGGTGCCAGTTCCAGTGCCTGAGTCGGTGGTGCCAGTTCCAGTGCCTGAGTCGGTGGTGCCAGTTCCAGTGCCTGAGTCGGTGGTGCCAGTTCCAGTGCCTGAGTCGGTGGTGCCAGTTCCAGTGCCTGAGCCGGTGGTGCCAGTTCCTGAGCCGGTGGTGTCTGTTCCTGAGCCGGTGGTGTCTGAACCGGTGGTGTCTGTTCCTGAGCCGGTGGTATCTGTTCCTGAGCCTGTGGTGTCTGTTCCCGAGGGGTCGTCTCCGCCCTGGCCGCCCGATGGACTGTCGTCTCCACCCTGGCCGCCCGATGGACTGTCGTCTCCGCCCTGGCCGCCCGATGGACTGTCGTCTCCGCCCTGGCCGCCCGATGGACTGTCGTCTCCGCCCTGGACTCCCGAACTTTGTGTGCCTCCCTGGCCTTCTGAACTGTCGTCTCCGCCCTGGACTCCCGAACTTTGTGTGCCTCCCTGGCCTTCTGAACTGTCCATTCCCCTTGTCCCGCCCTGGTCTGTCCCTCCCGTCCCGCCCTGGTCTGTCCCTCCCGTCCCGCCCTGGTCTGTCCCTCCCGTCCCGCTCTGGTCTTATGGAGCGTCTGGTAGCCGCTCCGTAGGGAGGGGGTAATGTCACGGTGTGGGTTTGTGTCTGGTTCCTTGTTCTTGTCTGTCATGTAATTCCCTGCTTGTCATGTGATCCTGCCATGTGTTTTGTCCCATGTTCAGCTGTTCCCCGTTATGTTGATTAGTCTTCCCAGGTGTTTCAGTTTAACCACGCCCCCTTGTTATCTTGTTAGCTTGTGTTCCCTTGTATTTAAGCCCTGTGTTTTAGTTCAGTCCTTGTGAGTTCTTCATGTTGTAATGGTTGCTGTTGTCCCTTTGTTCCCGTCCTGAGTTCCCGATTCCTGTTCTGTTGTGTACCCTAGTATACTTCTATACTTTTATTAATTCTATTGAGAAAACATGAGAAAAAGGTGAATAAAGACTGAGAGTCAATGTTCAGAAATGACTTATTATTAATATGTTTTGAACTGTGTTGTATAGCTGTGTTTTCCTGTGTTCGTAGTCGAAACCCAAAAATGAGTTTAAAATTTAATTATTAAAAAATCCCATTATTTTATATGAAAAATTTCATAATTGTATTTTATTGAGAAAATATTTTAGTTTGTCTTGTATGTTTGTTTGATTAGATCAGATAGTATTTTAATCTGTCATGTTACAATGTACCTCACCTATGGGGCATGTTGTCACATTTCATTTCTATTCTAAATACTATATGCTAAATAGGAGAAGGATCTGTACAGAAGATCCAAGTAAACGTAAACGTAGATCAACTGAGGCGAGCAGGCTTTGGGAAAAATAGAGAAATTAAACAAGGATCAATATCAGCGTGGTGTTTTTGAGATGGGGAGAGCTTCTAAGGCTAAGGCTTTTTCTCAAGTCTGGTGACCAAGTCTATGGCTATGGCAGTGAAATTAAATAGAGCTTGTGTTGCACAAAAATATTTAGCTGTTACTTGCAAATACTGTGGATTTGTTCAAATTTACCTTTAGTACGATTGTTTTAAACGTGTAAAATTGTGCAGCATTAACCCACCAAATCCTTTGACAAATAGTCACATATCAGTAACAGGGTAATATAGCATTACATTTCACGTTCCTTGCAGCTAATTCATTATGATGACATAAAATAGTATGATCAAACGTACAGGTAATACAAAAACTCATTTATTACCTCATCCATGAACACAATTCACGTGTTTGAATATATGTGCGCAGGCGTGTAGTCCTTCCCTACAAACCAACCCTCAGCAAACTACATGTCTGGTCTAGTGCCTGGGGAAGGACAAAGACACAAGCAGTGCCACTCTAGTTGCTCATGTCTTTGTCTATGGTTTGACTATGAGGGAGGCTGGGCAACGAGTTCAGCCAAACTTGAGTCGCTTCACCGTCGCCTCGATCATAAGAACCTTCATGGAGAAGAACAGGTACAGTAGATGTGCTTCAGACTGCTCTCTACTGTAACTGCTGTTGAGTGCTGTACACCTGGCTGTTACAACACATACATGTACTGTAGCTGTAGCTCTATACTACTGTAATAAAAAAAAATGCATCAGATTGCCTCACACATAGATAGAGTTTTCTGAATGCTTCCATTTTGTATAAAGGATGTGTTACAGTTACAGTAATCAGTACTTCTATTTTTCTAGGACACAGAGACGATGAAATGGAAGAAGCCTGCCAGATATTTCAGTTGATGCGTGCCAGTATGGAACAGGCATACTAGAGGATCCCTGCCGCTGGCTAGGGATGTTTGAGGAACTGGGTGAGACGTTATGGATTTGTGTTTACTGTTTTGAGAATACGAGGCATACCTTCAAGAAATATGTTTAAGCAATCGAGAAAAACTGTAATGGCAAAAGTGTCATTGCACTCTATTAGCACAAACAGGGCTGCCATAATATGTGAGTAACATGTATGTACATGTTTGTATTTTTGAGAGAATAATGTTTATGCATGGTTATTGAAAAAACAAAACATTTATGTGTAACCCCTCCACCCAGATCCTACTCGCCCCGCTCTGTGCGGGCCTCGAACCCGGGTCAGGCGCTGTAACAAGGAGGTTAAAGTCTGCAGCCTGTCTGTCGCTAGAGCGCCTATTGAGATCAGAGGAGTGAGGTTTACTCGCACAGTGACTACTAGCTGGCCTCCGTTACACTTTTGACTGAACACACACTAAATATGTGTCCACAAGACTTTTGACTAATGGATGTTGTCGCCTAGAGTTTTTGCTTCAAAATGATGTGAAAATCATCCTGCCTAATCATTCACATAAAACAATACATTGATTAAAATTTTGTAAGACACTTTTTGTTTGGAAAGGAAATATGCGTGGGGGCGTGAATGATCATGAATAATGCTGTGATTCACACCTGAGAAAACAATGACCCGCATAATGAGCTGCATAATGAGCTGCATAATGAGCCTTTCAGTCAAGTATGTCACTACTAGAAAGAATGTGAGAAATTGTTTTTTTTATATATTGCTTGTAATTTATTTAGAATATAGTTAAAAATATCATCCAAATATAAATGAAAGTCAAAAGCACATTTTGAGTACGAAGACATACCTGGAAACAAATCCTGTTAGACAACCTGCCCACATTGTACATTCTTCTTTTACCAGTCTTTCAATATTTAAAAACAGATTTTAACTGCTAAAGTCATTTTATTTTTCATGTTTATGAGTGTACATCCTGTTTTTGAGTAGAATGTAGAATGTTACGAAGTATATAACATTTAATCATGTTTATGGGTAGTTTGTGTACCCATTTTAACTCGAGCAATGACAAAGCAAAATCAAGTATGTACTCCAGTTTGAACTTGCAAAAAGGGCGAACTATATGCACAAATGAAATTAGGACATTTTTCTCCCCCGCAATAGAGCAATACTGTAGTTTATACACTGAATATTTGAGTTTTTTTTTGTGAAGCTACAACTCTCCTAAACATATTCATATCGAAAAACAATTTGAAATTTAACTTGTATGTGATAATGATTTTACTTGCATTTATACACACTGTTCAGGTAAAGCAGGATAGACCATCAACAAAAATGGAACAAAATAAAAAAATTTGCTGCAGTAAAAAAACAAGAAACAAAACATGAATGACTTTGGACAAGGTAGGTGGTCTGTTACAGGCTCAAGGCAGAGTCCTGCACGGGTCCATTTTTGGAGACCCGCTCCCGACCGTACCCGCAAAGTCCAGCACCAGATCCGACCCGTCACCCGTGATAATATCAAAATTAAATCCGCACCCGCCCAGACCCGTTAATATTTGGCCCGTTACCCGACCCGTGCCCGCGATAAACCACACAGGTGACGCGTTCATGTAACATAAGGGTGCGCTGCCAATAACGCACCTAAAAGCTGTCACAAAGAACTGGGAAAAGTAATGGCCTGTCAAATATATCAATGAGACATTTCAATTGTTTATTAATAAGCAAGTGTTTTCTGTGTCAAAGATGACGATGCTGACTCGCGATCTTCACAGTAGTGAATGCGCCAGAAAGAAATGCACATTTCATATGGATTATAAGCAGAGAACAGTCTGTTTTCATTCGTTTTGAATTGTTTTGTTTAAAAGTACACATTTCATGCTTTCTATTTCTCAGGTCTGTGAGGCAAGTAGCTTATACGATGAGTTTCGGTTCATTTAAGAGACGATCAGTTCACGCGCGGGCACCTCCGGCCGTGTCCTGATTATATTGCCTGCCTGCTATATTTACTTATTTATTAAATCCATGAATTTGGTAGATGAAACATTGATTAAAATGAAGATACAATTAATACAAAACGAAATTCACTTTAAAGAAAGGCTGAACAAACTTAATGAAGTGGTCAAAATCATGTCTGCCCACTCCATTTGTCTCACGATATTCGGGATCATCTTATCTTATTCATGCTTTTCACTTTTCATATAATCAACATGAAATAATAAAAAAAAGTATATTATTTTATTTAAACATGAATATGAAACTAAATCGTTTTTGAATGACTGGGCTACAACACATAGGCCTATTAGCCTACAGTACAGAGAAATTTAATGTCGCAACTTGGTCGGACTAAAAGGGGAGAAAAAAATTAAATTGTGTCGGTCCTAAACTGACAGGGTCGGTCGGGTTACGGCAAACAAGAATATTTTTAAGGATGGCCTGACTAAAACACATATTTGCGTATGTGTAATGCTGGTAATTTAGACATACAAAATATTGCACATTTTTTCATCCGCTACCCGCCCGCAAGGAGTTCATTATCCGCCCGCGTCCCCGCCCGTGAATTTTAGGAATGTCACAATCCACCCGTTTTAGCCACTTTTATGCCGGTACCCGCGGGCCGACCCGTTGCAGGACTCTGGCTCAAGGTGGTCTGCAAGCTCTAAACAGGGAAAGGAAATTTCATGAATGGACTTATTGCACAGATGGCAACCTATCAAGGTCCCACGCCTGAATTCACTGAGCTCCTGAGAGCGACTCATTCTCTCACAGATGTGTGTAGAAGCGTCTGCATGCCTAGTGCTTGATTTATACAACTGTGGCCATGGAAGCGATTGGAACTCCTGGATTCAATGATTTGCAGGGGTGTCCCAATACTTTTGGCAATATAGGTTAGATAGATACAGACAGACAGACAGATAGGCAGACAGACAGACAGGCAGACAAGCAGACAGGCAGACAGACAGAGAGATAAGCAGATAGGCCTACGTCCTGATTTTAACATGATTTCATAATTGAATTTTTGGAAATGTTGACTCTTGGGTATGATAGAAGCTCAGCTAGTTGAAGGAGACTGACGGATTAGTGTGTACACAATTATGGAATATAGATATGAAGTTCAACAACAATGATTTTAGGTTTTTTAGCAGTATTTATTAGCCCAGATCATATCACAGACACACTTCTGAAAACAATGTGTTATTAAGCATTCTAGCTTTTCTACTTGATTACTCATAAAACAACCCTGAACAAAAGAAGTATAACTACACAAGAGTTCATAATTAAACAAGAAACACTTAGAAAGAAGATAAATAGTGATAGGCGTCCTCTGTTGTTTAGCATTTGCCCAGTAAATAACTAACATGATTGAATAAAAGCTTGAACAGCATGTTCACGGTTTCTTTTCAAAGTCAAGTCTGGCAACTCTTCCGGTCCCTCGTTTGGAAGACATTCCCATCGGATTGGGTTCTCCATGAAAGTTTAGCTTCTCCTGCCAGTCCCTTCTCCTTCAGGATCTGCTCCGTCTGAAGAACACAAACAGACTTTTCATTGATATTTCTGCTGTCTTTTCCCCCAGTGGAATTACAAGAGGACTCACCTTCACTAAAATGTCTTTCTTCACTTCCGGATCGTTCAGATCTTGACCTGATTTCACCTCCAGTCTCACGATCTGTCTCTTCTTCTCTGTGGGACGAACACACTGATGAAGTCATAAAGAACGCTGTACGATCAAGCATAATCTGAGAATGATGATGAACACGTTTTATGGTGTTATGGAATTTGTCATTACATCCGATTCTAAACATCTACAATCGAGTTTGATGCTCAATATTAATCTGCTGCTGTACACATCTTCAGCTTATTCAGGAAAAATAAATTACTTTATGGATTTACATTAAGATAAACAACTCTCCATGATGACAGACAAATTAAAGGCAGGTCTTAAAGTCCCCCTGTGGAGAAAATCAAGTTTTTAAAGTTGTTTATGTATATGGTATGTAAGTGGTTAGGACTAGAAGTGTGGAGAAGGGGTGTTGGAGGGATGCTGCTAAACTTCTGCTAAACTGTCAATGGATCGAGGTGAGACTACTGAATGTATACCTCTTACCATTGATTGCTGAGTTCTCTCCAATTGTGTTAATTTTCTGAACGTGCTCCTCCCGAACTTTGTTAATAAGACATCATTTCACGAGTTCACACTTACATACAATTAGAGGGGGTAAAGTTGAATGCGTATTTGGTGTGCTGTCCGGGGGGAGGGCTCTGAGCTCGGAGTTCGGAGTTCGGCCCAAACCCAGAGTACTCCCCCCAAAAGGCTAAAGAGCAGAGGACAGCCTAAAGGTGGGCTGGGATCTTTGAATCCCTTTGATCAGGAGGGAGGTTTGTGAACTGTTTATCTCGGGGGACGGAGCACCGTACATCAATTTAACGGGTGGGTTACGGGAATATCAGTTCCGAATAGCGAGGTACTGAATTTGGGAATTGATCTGCCTCTGGAGCCAGCATCCTGAATTTCTGAAATAGAAAACGAGACAGGGAGTCAGCGATTTGGTTTTCTGACCCAGGGACGTGTTTAGCAATTACGATGAATTAATCGCAAGCTGAAATCCAGGTGAGACGCCTTAGGAGTGGCATCAGAGCAGGTGAATGGGAACGGCCTTTGTTAATGCAATGCACTGTTGTGTCGTTGTCGCAATGCACTAAAATGCTACTAGCGGCCCATTCTTTCCCCCACAGAAAAGCTACTACTTCAAGAGGGTAAAGCTCAAATAGAGCTGAGGATTGAGATATGCCCTGGAGCTGCGGTGGCCACGGAGACGCGATCCAACGACCTTGAAAAAATCCCCCGAAACCGATTGAGGGGGCGGCGTCTGTGAACAGTTGGATATCGGTGGGGGATGAAATGAGGTTGTTATAGAAAAAGGATAGGCCGTTCCACTGGTTTAGAAATGTTGACCATAGCTTGAGTTTGTTGCGACATGCTTGAGTTATGGAAATTAGGTCCTCTAGCGAGTGGACGGAGGACGCGAGTGAGAGGAGATGCGATATGAAGGGGCGGCCCTGCGGAATGATGCGCATTGTGAAGTTTAAATGGCCGAGCAGGGATAGGAGTTCGCGTTTTGAACAATTAGATTTTTAAGGAGAGTAGATGAGACGAGAATTATTCGGTCGATTTTTTCTTTGGGCAGGGATGCTTGGAATTTGATTGAATCCAAATAAATTCTTAGGAACTCGATGGATGTTGCAGGGCCTATGGTTTTTTCCAGTGCGATGGGAATTCCGAGCTCAGAAAAAATTCGACTGTGAGGATGTGTGCGGCTGGGATGGGAGGCGAGATTATAAAAAAATCGTCAAGCAGGTGAATGAGGTGGGGAATGGCGTAGCAAACGGCTTCTGATAGCATGTCAAACTATTTTAGAGCTGCTTTTGCATCCGAAAGTTAAACCCACTGCAAAATAATATTTCCTGAGCCAGCGCACTCCGAATAGGTGCCATGAATCTGGATGTATAGGTATTACTTTGAAAGCAGATGTAATGTCAATTTTGGCAAACCAAGCGCCCCGACCTGCGATTTTGATAATGTCGATTGCCTGATCTATGTCGTGGTCTTTAAGCGAAAATTCGTCGAGAGGGATCAAGCTGTTTATAATTGTGCGGGGCTGACAGGTCAATTATTAGGCGTTTTTCACCCGAGAATTTAGTCAATAGGATAGTCAAACGGGCCGATCATGAAGCCTAACTCGACTTCTTTTTTGATCAGATTGTTTACAACTTCAGGTTCTATGAGGGCAGATTGAAGATTATTACAATTTATGTTTTGGATTTTTTATTCACAGATTTGTACACTGGACATACAATGTGGGCATGAGCACCGCCACAGAAGCTACAGATGTGCATGAACCGGCAGCGCGCTCTGTTACATTATACGCTATGTTACATGGTTACAGGGCTGTCTGCTTTCGTCGAAAGAGGAGTCCTGGTTTGCGCTGGTAGTTGCTGCACGAGGCACGTAGCTGGTGGATTTAGCAGTGCTTGTTCCCGGGTAGGGAAGAGAGGAAGGGTTAACCTGCGGGCACGATGCAGTTGAGTGCGCCACTGACCTGCAGACTACGCAAGAAATGTTTTTGCAGCCTAAAAACACCCTGCTGTGGAGATCAAGGTCAAGTGCGCCCCAGTATGTGCAATGGTTCCACTGTGCGACTCGCACGGCACTTTTGGCTGAAAAATGTTTATGGTACGTTTAGAATGTTTATGCCCTCCCCATATGACAGCGCAAGCTCGGCTATGATTGCTAGATAATCATTCAGTTCGCGCCGCCTGTGGGGGAAAGCTGAACAGATCATTTCAGTGAAACGAGAAAAGGCAATTGAAAATTCGGATGTCGGCGGCGGCCTCACGCTTGGATTACCCGCTGTTGCTTGGAAAGGAAAGTTAGTTGGAGGATAGGAAGGAAAGGAAGGATGAAAGTATTAAGTGTGGGCTTGTGCTGCAAGCGGAGGCGGGCTTGCGCTTGTTTGAGCTACTAGAGCTGCAGGCCACTGGATGTGGGCGGGGTTGTAACCTGTTGGGTAAGACTGTTGAAATGGTTGGGCCTGTGTTGGTAGCGGCGATAGCCTCGTGCTAGTGACTGCGACGGGAGCTGGAGGCCACTGAAAAGGAAAAGGGTTATGAACAGCGGGAGTATAGAACTGAGAGGCTGTGGGGAGGCCGCTGGGTCAGGCGGCATACAGCGCTGCGGCCACAGAAGCCGTGGTGGAGGGCTGGCCCTCGTCGAGAGGTGGGAGTGGACCAGCAACAGCGAAATCTGGGGCGCGGCCCAGGCTCGCTGAAGGCCTGTTGCTGCGGCTCGATGGCCGAAGCGAGCCGGATCTTGTGCAGGAGGACGACGATGGTGTCTGAGGAGGCGACTTTTGGGCCCAGCGGGCTTTGCTTTGCCTGTGAGCCGACTTGGGAGTTGGTCTGGACTTTGGAGAGTGGTTGGCTGACTGTAAGGTAATGTACAGATCATACAGCTCCACTTTATTAATTTTTTTTTGCGAAGCCTGTACGTCCGAATTACCCAGCGCTTTTTTCAATCCTGCTACGGTCCACTTCCCGATAGGTGGGATCATCTGGACAGCCGAGCGGTAGGAGGAGGCCAGGGAGGAAGATGGAAGTCTTGCTGGGGGCGGCGAAGACTGGCCTAGATGTCTTGGCGAGCAGGCGTGCGGCCACATGAAGAAGCCTGGGGCTCAGGTGCGATGTCCGGCGTAGGAGGAATGGTCCTGGGGCCGGCGGAATGCGAAGGCGGATCCCTGGGGGTGTTTGTTTCTTCATCAGATGAAGAGCTTTGACGTTGCGACATGGTAGCAGAACGGCGAACCAAGATGCTGCTAAACTGTCAATGGATTGATGTGAGACTGCTGAATGTATATATACCTCTTACCATTGATTGCTGAGTGCTGTCCACTTGTGATAATCATCTGAATGAGCTCCCCCTGAACTAAACAAAAACATAAAAACATTAATAAAACATCATTTTTATTGTTTTTATATTAAACAAACATCATTATTATGCAGGCATCTGCATTAGATTTCTGCATGTGTGAGGCCAAAAACATTCAAAGATGTAATTCTTAATTTCTTATTAAGGAAAAAATGGGTATGTTAAGGATGTATTTTAAGATGATCAACTCACCAAAATTACACACAAAAGAAAATGTTTTCCCACATTCCTCGCCATTCCATTGGTTATATAAAACAGTAGCACACAACTGTGCATCACTGTAATTGTTGGGTTGGTCAGGAGCCCAGTCTGAAAACGTGGATCCGCTCTGATCCGACCAGATTAAAGGAGACTCATTCGAAGTCCGATATAGTCCGATCCAACTAGTAACGTTTGCCAGAAGTTTTAACAGATTGTCGTTGTCCTCCTTGTTATTAACGGTGGCGAGATCAGTGTAATGCTGTCTGCAGAAGGTCTGAGCCTCGGACCAGTTCACTTTCAGAGGAATTAAGATGAAGTTATGAAGCTGTGAGAACGCCACGGGCATCAGAGCTGAAACACAACAAACATGCAAACATCTCATCTCAAGCGTTCTGGACTGGAAAATTTGAAAGTGAAATACAGTAAAATAATCAATGCACGATCAAGAGTTATTGAAACCTTTAGTATAACAATGCAAACTGCAGTATTTATGTGCAAAAGTATTATACACAGTAAAAAGTGATAATCAGTTGTTTCTAGGGACGCACTCATATGAACATTTTAGCCGATACTGATAACCGATAATTCTTTATATTTGAAAGCCGATAACTGATATATTTGCAGATAAATCTAAATTTTATATTTATATTTATATTTTTACAAAAACAAAAGTCTCACCATGTCCCAAACAAACTATTATAATGTTTTCATGATAGTTTTATGAAGCCGCTTTTATGACTTGCACTACTTTACTGTATTTTCTTTTTTTGAAGTGATTCTAATTATATTTCAAGCAATTCAAAACCATCTCAGCTGAAGGAAATACTACATTATTTACCGGCTTTAATATATCGGACAAATCTTCTTATCGGACTGATAACGATAACATTAAAAATGAACAAATATCGGCCGATACTGATATGGTGATCGGTATATCGAGCATCCCTAATTGTTTCCTTAAAGAGCTATTTCTACCCGATTTAGCCCCAAAATTTTGTTATTGGTGTAATATATTTAGATTAATACAGTGAATGTTAAATGCTTGTACTACAGGATAGAAATGGGCAGAAATGTGTAAAGTTTTATTTGCATTCGTAACTCTAAATGTAGCCCATTTTAACACGTCCATGCTCTTTTAGACTGTAAAAAGCAATTAAAGAGCTATTTCTACATGATGTAACCCATACAGATGAGTTTTGTTGGTATAAATGAATGTATTTTGGTTGATTCTGTGATGTTAAATAATGTTTTTGACTTGAATGAAAGCAGTTGATTTACAGAAGATGAAGCTTTGGCAAGAAACATGAACTCATTGATAATTAATGAATGTTAAGAAGCAGTTTTTCCAAACTCACCTGATAACAGCACAAAGATCACAGCGTTCCTCATGACCAATGATCTACTCTGGAAGCTTTGACTCCGGGTCAGTTTGATGAGTCTGTCGTGCTCTTTTATGTGCTTGATAGTGACACACTCGTGTTTTACATTGAAAATAACATTCAAAGCACGTCAGGATCCCAACGAGATCAAACCCACTGACGTTTGGCTTGTGAATGATGTACAATATTAACATCTTTGCATTATACAATATGACCCTAACCCTAACTTGGTCATTTTATTTTAAATTTGTACACATATAGTATGGAGTCAGTACGATTATTTTGTTTCTGAATGTTCACCAATGCTGCATGTATATTACATTTGAAAATGTCTTAAATTAATGTGATGGCAAAGCTTGATATAAGATTTCAGACTTCCCTTTTACTCTCCTGTATCGTATTGTTTTTTAATTCAGAACAGCAGAAGCTGAAAGGATTGTTTGAGCTGCTTCTGTACAGGCGTAAATATGCATTTCAACCCTTCAGTCCGAGGTTTATTCATTTCACTTTTGGTGTGAAAGGGCCTTAACGTTTGCCAAAAATATAAATGTTTTTATTGTTATTAAAAACAAACAAACCAGAAAGCCCAGCCTAGGTGAGAAAAAGTAACGCAAAAGTAATGTAATGCATTCCTTTTCATTAAAAGTAACTAAGTAACGCAATTAGTAACTTTTTTTGAGAGTAACACAATATTGTAATGCATTACTTATAAAGTAAGTTTCCCCAACACTGGTGTCGGCCCAGATTAGGCCCACACATAAAGACCACGGATCTGGGCCGATTCTATGTTGCTGTCTGGGTAATATGCTGATTTTCTGCTCAAGAAACATTTCTGATCGCTAATGAAAATGCTTCTACTGCTTAATGAAACACTATACAGTGTTTGTTTTCAGGTTTCAATGATGAACAGAAAGTTCAAAAGTCATGCTGTTAATCCTCATTCAAACAGACGAGTGTTTGTTTTGCAGAATTTGTTTATCGTGCTTTAGCCTGGGACTCAATGTCCGGGACACAAAGTTCAGACTCATTTGTTTCTGAGATCAAACCCTCAAACTTTGGGTTTAATCTATTAATCTTCCTCCAGATTCACGTGGAAACTCTGTAAAGTGATTATATAAGATGAATAATAAAGATGAAAACAAATGCAGTCAAAATAATAAAAAGGTGACAGTTTCTGATAATGTTACGGTGACGATATTCAGTTTATTTCAGATTTGAAGATTATTTCCATGACAAAACAGGTTTCAGTACTTGTCCTGTGGACTTTAAAAACCAACAACTTTAAAAAACGTATTTGTTTATCGAGCTGATGTGGGCGTTGACAGGTTTGCATGGATTGCCTCAGATCATCTGCATTTGAATAGTGCGCGCTCTCCGTGGGCGTGTTCACATGAACAGATAATGAGCTATAATGAGCTGAAATGAGAATGACTGACATCTCTCTCTTTTCATACAGATTACATAAACAGAGAATATTTTTACTTTATGCCTGTGTGTCTGTATGCCTGTGTGACTGAGTATTCGCTGAGTTACAGTTCATTTTCAGACGCGTTTCAGAATGGACTTCACTGACAGAGAGCAGGCCACGCTTGCATCATGTTTATTTTTCTATATTTGGCAAAAAGCACAACACTTTGTTTTTATTGTGAGAATACACAAAAAAAATAGACACTTAACAGGATAGAATGATGTTTAACACTTTTATGTAATATCAAAATCAACAGAGTATTTTGAGTCTCTTCTGCACTGATAAGAAAAAAAGTGAGCTGATCACGCCGGCGTGAGCGCTGACCCCAGGGGGTTAACCATACCAGGTGCAAATTCCAAGCATGAAGGTGAAACTGACAAGGCTTGCAGATCTCCTATTCTTTTAAGAGAAGTGATAGTGAGGAGGACCAAAGCTTTTAAGGTCAGAAAATTGTCTGGAACCTCCTCAATGGGCTCGAAGGGAGCCTGGGAAAGGCCTTGAAGGACAATGGCCAAATCCCAAGTTGGTACCCTGGTGCGAGCTGCAGGCCTCAGCCTTAGAGTACCACGGAGGAAACGAGATACCAAAGGGTTTCTACCAAAAGACATTCCACCCAAAGGAATGTGGTAAGCACCTATGGCCGCCATGTAGACCTTTAAAGTGGATGGAGATACACCTGCAGTGAACCGCTCCTGTAGGAACTCCAGCACTGTACCAACTGGGCCAGCTGACGGTCACTACAATAAGAAGTGAAAACTCTCCACTTCAGGGCATAAAGTTTCCTCGTGGAGGGAGCTCTGGGGTGTAGAATGGTCTCTACAACCTCACTTGCCCCCCGGTGATTTATGTAGGCGTCCACCGATGAATTGTCTGTGTGGAACAAGCACATGATGGCCCCTGAGGTCTGTGAGGAAAGGCAGGTAAACAAATAAAATAACATACAATATTACATATAGACCACATAAAACATCACAATATATATACCCAGGAATGTAAGATTAATGAAATCAGTATATAAAAACTGAATTTACAACACAGTCATTAGTGGTTGCAGATTTGTTCTGATAGTAGCCAGTGCTTAAGCTTGGTTTTAAAAACTGTGAAGCTATCAATGCTTCGGATGTTTATGAGTAAGGATTTCCATATCCCCACTACTCTAACCGGAAAAGCTGTTTGATAAAAGGCTGTTCTTCTATACTGCGGTACCAAGTCTCCCCTAGCAGATGCTCTAGTCCCACCGGCACTTCCGTTATGGGCCAGGCATCCAGGGGGAGCAAGATTATGAATAATTTTATACATCAGGCATACATCAGTGTAAGATACAAAATTATTCAAATTTATTTAACTATTTCAAAATGGTACAATGATGATAGTCCCTTGGTTTTTTGTCTAGTACTTTTATAATTTGTTTATGGAGGGAGTACACAGGCTTAAGTGTAGTCGCACCTGCCTGTGACCAAGTTGTTATTCAATACGACAAGTGAGGGAGAAACAAAGTATGTACAAAAAGTAGTGCAGCTGATCTGAGAAAGATGGTGCCTGATGTTTTAAAATTAAATTGAATTAAATTTAAAATTATTTATAACCCTTCTTACTTGTTTTTTTTTTAAAAGACAGGTGTTGGTCAATTATTATTCCTAAATATTTGATTACAACTCTATACACATTATATGTACAACATCAGGAAGATCAGACCCTTCCTGTCAGAGCAGGCCACAAAACTCCTGGTCCAAGCTCTTGTTCTATCCAGACTGGACTATTGTAATGCTTTCTTAGCGGGTCTTCTGGCGTGTACTATCAAGCCTTTGCAACTGATCCAGAATGCAGCAGTGAGGGTGGTCTTCAACGAGCTGAAGAAAGCCCACGTCACACCTCTCTTCTTCAGTTTGCACTAGCTGCAAATAGCATCAAATTCAAGGCACTGATGTTTGCCTACAAGACAACCCCTGGCTCTCCGCCAATATACCTAAACTCGCTAGTTCAGACTTATGTGCCCTCCAGATGTTCTGCAAGTGAACAATGCCTCGTTGTGCTATCCCTAAGAGGCACGAAATCACTCTCACAGACCTTTTCCTGGACTGTTCCCGGCTGGAGGAATGACCTGCCTATCTCAATTTCAGCAGCTCAGTCTTGCCATTTTCACAAAATGTCTAAAGACACATCTTTTTCGTCAGCACCTAACCAATGAATACTAGCACTTACCTTTTCCATTCCTTTCTATACTATTCTATTTGTTGTTTTTCTGATTTAAGACTTGTTACAGCACTTGTATACTGTTGCCCTCTTGCTGGTCTGATTGCTTCTATTGTTCTCCTCATTTGTAAGTCGCTTTGGATTAAAACATCTGCTAAATGATTAAATGTAAATTATATGGAAGGATGGACATGTAGAAGTATGATTTGTCTTAATATAAAGTTAACATTTAGAATTTTAGCTGCATGACTGACTCGTTGAGAACTCTCAGATCCAAAATGGGACGCAACCCCCCGACCTTCTTTGGAACAATGAAATACCGACTGTAAAACCCGGTTTCCCTGTTGGAGGGAGGTAAATATTCTATGGCCCCTTTCTTCAACAGTGTTTTCACTTCTTGTTCCATCACCAGAACCTGCTCGGGGCCCACCACGGTAGATAGGACCCCCATAAACCACTTTCCCGCTGCCTTCTTGTAAATAATGACGGTCCTCAGATCAGTCTTACCCCTTGAAGGCTGCGGCTGAGAGCACGGGATGTGTATTTTGCAGAATTTGTTTATCGTGCTTCAGTCTGGTACACAAAGTTCAGACTCATTTGTTTCTAGGATCAAACCAAAACTTTTGGTTTAATCTATTAATCTTCCTCCAGATTCACGTGGAAACTCTGTAAAGTGATTATATATACATTTGTGGTCAGAATTATTGGCACCCCTGGTAAATATGATCAAAAATCAAATCTGCATTGTTTATCCTTTTGATCTTTCAAGAAAATAGCAAAAATCTAACCTTTCATTGAATTAAAATAATTGAAAGTGTGTGTGTGTGTGGGGGGGGGGTATAATGGGTATATTCCCATTAATATTTACCTTTTTTTAGCACACCAGGGTGACTAGGAACATCAAAATTGTCTAGCAATACTTCTTGTTTCACAGGAGTTTAAATATGAGGAAACACAAAGGCCAAATTCCCTTAATTATCCATCACAATTAGTAAAACCAAAGTCAAGTCAAGTGACCTTCATTTATACAGCGCTTTTAACAATATGGAGTATTCCAAAGCAGCTTTACAGAGATAATAGGAAATTACCACAACAGATTGTTTAGGCTTTACAGCAGCTCTAGGATAAAGTTATTGTCCAGCTAAAGCTAGTTTTGATTGATTGATTCACTTATGTTGTGAAGATCATTAGTTATTAACTTAGGGGCCGCTAACACGACACCGTTCTAACAGCAAAATTCTTAACATGCTCCGGCCGCCCATCCGCACAAAACAGTGCCTGGTGTCTCGAGAACACCAAAGAATATAGTTCTGATGTGCAGCAAAATATTGTTGAGCTTCACAAAATAGAAAGTGTTGTAAGAAAATGGCTAAAGCATTGGAACTTCCCATTTCCACCATCAGGGCAATAATTAAGAAGTTTCAATCAACAGGAAATGTTGCGATTCTACCTGGAAGAGGACGATTCTATAATCTCCGTGTAGAGCCAGTGTCCTCTCATGTACTCGCTTCCACTAGCCGGTAAGCAGGACCTGCTCTGTGTCATCGCTTACTGCGCCATTCCACTCCACGGACTGGATACGTGAGCTTATTAGACCTTGAGTTCCTCCTGCACTGTTGATGCTGTAAACAGAGTGCATGCCCTCTTGGTCAGCCCTCGTGATTGGCTAGGTGCCTCCATGTCCATGGTTCCCCCATTGGGCAACCCCCACATGTGTTTTCCCACAGTAAGTATCCTCAGAGCACGTGTTTTTCCTCGGCGAGTCCCCTCTTGCCATCTCGAGGTTGAAACATTCCACCCTGCGGGTTGGATACCTCTGAGCTTCCATATGCATCCCGCTCTCGGGTCATATGTGTATTCTAAGTCCTCCCTATGGGTGGGCGCTAAGTTACATATTCCACCTGGGATATGCCACCCAGTGTACCTTGGTATTCCTGCATTAAGCCTAGCCCTTCGTCCGTGCTATTCTCACGACAGGGAGCTCAGACTTGAGCAGGGCACTGGAAGACAGCCGCTGTTGCATGATTGAATTGGGAACCCCATTTCTGAATGAAAGGGAACATCTTGATTACGTATGTAACCCTCGTTCCCTGAGGAGGGAATGGAGACGTCACGTCCCCCTGCCACAACTGCTGTACCGCTGGAACAGCCGGGAGTTCAGTCTCGGCTCCTCAGCAAAAACATAATGCGAGATTGCCGCACTGCTTCTTTTATACCCACGCGGTGGGGCGGAGTTGCGTTATGCAAAATCCGCAGACCCATGGCATGTCCCACCCCATTGGCTCGTTTTGTAAGAACTCAAAGGTGATAGGCTTCTAAGCGAAAACCCCATTTCGTCATTCACTGACGTAACGTCTCTGTTCCCTCCTCAGGGAACGAGGGTTACATACGCAACCGAGACTGTTATAAAGCATCAGAGTCTGGGGGATCCATTCGCAGTGTGATTTATTAATAAGAGTAGTCAAACAGGCAAAGGTCAGAACCAGCAGATACAGCAGTGAAGACAAGGCTTAATCGTAGTACAAAACCAGGCAGAAGATCAGGGCAGGCAGCAAACAATCAAAGTCAGAGATCCAAGCAGAGGTAACGTAGGCAGGCAGCAGACAAGGAGAAATCCAGAAACGGGCAAGGTCAAAAATACAAACAGGTAGTGATGTTACGTCTGACACCGACGCTCCGAAGCTTGCTTCAAACTCGACGGTCCTTGCAATGAACCACTGCTTCGGAGCTTGTATCATTACGTCAATAGTCGCGTGAAAATGACTTCTGAAGCAAACACACTGGTTCACTCCTGTAGTGAACCACCTTTGACAGCCCAATCCAGTGTTGACAGGTTTGAAACCTGGCGGCTGGATTTCTTATAAAAGTGAAGCCAAACCATGGCAACAGTAGTCGGTGTCAGTAGTCGGTGTCTCTAAAGCTGGTGAAATTGTTTAAAAAAAAAAAGATATCACCTTTCACCAAAGACAAAGAAAATAATATTTCTGAATAAAAACCATAAGTCAAGTCAAGTCAAGTCAAGTTTATTTGTATAGCGCTTTTCACAATACAGATTGTATCAAAGCAGCTTCACAGTATTAAATTAAAATAATACAACAAAGTTTGTTTCAAGAGGAATTTATTGATTGATAAAATTAAATTAAATATCCCCAAAATATCCCCAACTGAGCAAGCCAGAGGCAACAGTGGCAAGGAACCGAAAAACTTCATCAAGTGACCTAATGGTGTCCTAAAACTCCATCAGGTGACCTAATGGAGAAAAAAAAACCTTGGGAGAACCCAGGCTCAGTCGGGGGCCAGTTCTCCTCTGGCATTTATGAGCTAGAGGCCGGATTGTAGTTTGAACTGTAGGATTATATGAATGCCTGGCTGAAGAGATGCGACTTTAATCTAGTTTTAAACTGGGAGAGCGAGTCTGAGCAACGAACAGTATCAGGAAGACTATTCCAGAGTTTTGGAGCCAAATGTGAGAATGCTCTCCCTCCTTTGGTGGTTCTGGATATCCTAGGTATGACCAAAAGCCTTGAATTTAGTGATCTTAAAGAGCGCGATGGATTATAGGGTGATAAAAGATCCGTTAAATAGACTGGAGCTAAGCCGTTTAGGGCTTTATAGGTCAGTAGCAATACCTTGTAATTAATACGGAACTTTATAGGTAACCAATGCAGTGATGATAAAATCGGTGTGATATGATCATATTTTCTTGATCTAGTAAGAACTCTAGCGGCGGCATTTTGGACTAACTGTAGCTTGTTTATTGAGGATGCAGGACAACCAGCTAATAAAGCATTACAGTAATCCAGTCTCGAGGTCATGAATGCATGAACTAACTTTTCTGCATCAGAAACTGATAGCATATTACGTAGCTTAGCAATGTTTCTAAGGTGGAAAAATGCTGTTTTTGTAACATATGAAATATGATTTTCAAAAGACAGGTTACAATCGAGTATGACACCCAGGTCTTTTACTGTAGAGGATAAAGTAACAGGACATCCTATGATGTTAAAGTTGTATTGTGCGAGGTTTTGTGGGCGGTTTTTTGAACCGATAAGTATTACCTCTGTCTTGTCTGGATTTAATAAAAGAAAATTACGGGTCATCCAATCTTTTATATCTTTAACACACTCTGTCAATTTGGAAAATTTTGCGTTTTCATCCGGCCGTGATGAAATATATATTTGAGTGTCATCAGCATAACAATGGAAACTAATTCCATGTTTCCTTATAATATTTCCAAGTGGCATCATATATATTGAAAATAACAGAGGGCCTAATACAGATCCCTGCGGCACTCCATAGTTTACTGGAGTTATGATCGATTTTTCTCCATTTAAATAGACAAAATGGTAGCGGTCAGATAGGTATGTATTGTTATACCATGGTGCTTTATTTTTCTCTCTGACCTTTTTTAATTTAATAGGTGCAACCACATCCAATGTTCTAGAGAGAATGGTGCTCATAGTGCTAGTTAGTTCTTCTAGTTCATCTGTTTGTTTGGGTTCAGGCAGCAGCTGAGACAGATTAGATAAGCAATTTGAGAAATTATCTATGGTGGATGGGAGGATTGTTCTGCCTGGTTGATAACGCGACGCCGCATGACATATTACAGCAGTACGTAATATGCAAGTTACCATGTAGTGATCAGTGACTTCATCACTTTGTGGAATGATATCTATATCGGTTGGATCGGTTCCATGTGATATAATTAAATCGAGTGTATGATTAAGACGATGTGTTGGTCCGGTGACGTTTTGCTTGACCCCAAATGAATTTAATAAATCTGTAAACGCAGCTCCTAACGCATCATTTGGATTATCTACGTGTATGTTAAAATCTCCAACAATTAGTGCTTTATCGACATTGACTAATAGGTCTGAGAGAAAATCTGCAAACTCTTTTAGGAAATCAGCGTAAGGCCCTGGCGGTCTATATACGGTAGCCAAGGCTAGAGATAATAGGGATGTTTTTCTAACATCTAAGAGCGTAACATTTAGTACAAGTACTTCAAATGAAATAAACTTATAACCCGTTTTCTGGGTAACATTTAGAATATCTTTATAAATGGTTGCAACACCTCCGCCACGACCAATCAGACGGGGCTCATGCTTATAACAGTATCCAGGAGGAGTAGACTCATTAATACCGAAATAATCATTTGGTTTAAGCCAGGTTTCAGTAAGGCAAAGTATATCGAAGCTATTATCTGTGACTATTTCATTTACAATAACTGCCTTAGGTGTGAGTGATCTAATGTTTAGAAGACCTAGCTTTAGAAATAGTTTTTGTTTACTAATAGCAACATTTTCTGTTTTAATAACAATTAGATTTTTCCTAGATCCTGCATTAGATTTATTATTTGATCTCACTAAACGAGGAATAGACACGGTTTCTATGCAATGTTCTACACTAGTATTTATATCAGTTGAATTGGTGCAGCAGAGACTATGATTTGGACTTTTGGTTACTAGTCAAAGGGTATTTAACATTTTGGAGATGTTATCTGACAGAAGATCCGCTCCGAATCTGCTTGGGTGTAAGCCATCAGCACGGAAAAGCCTAGGACGCTCCCAAAACAGATTCCAATTATTTACAAAGAGCAGTTTCTGCTCATTGCACCATGACATTAACCATTCATTTAGCGCAAATAATCTGCTGAACTTTTCATGCCCTAGTCGGTACGTGGGAAGCGGTCCTGACACAATGATCGTTGTTTCAGGCGATGTGCTGCGTACCGTATCGATTAGATTCCTGAAGTCTTTCTTCAGAATCTCCGTCTGGCGCAGCCTGATGTCGTTCACTCCCGCGTGCAGGACCACAGTTCCGACGCGCTCGTCACCGTTCAGGATCTCGGGAACGCGAGCAGCGATTTCAGAAACACGAGCACCAGGAAAGCAGTGACTTTGCACCTTACTTTTACCTAACGTAGCGTGTACATGCCGAACGATGGAATCGCCGATGATCACAACATCGCGTTCTGTTTCGCGTAGAGGGGAGAAGCGGTTTTGTGTCGATAACTCGAAAACCGGGAGGGTCGGAGAAAGTCTTGGTCTAAACCTGACTCGCGTCTTCCGCTGCGGAACCACCCAGGCTTCGTGGTGGCGTGTTGGAGCCGGAGTGAACGAGACCATGGCTGATTTCGACCGATGCTGAGGAACGCACGGAGTAGACGCGGTCGGAGTCAGCGGGTTAGTAACGTTAAACACTGATTTGTGTGCATTGGCGCGTGATGTTTCAAGAGCCAAACACCGGTCTCTCAGCTCGGCCTGTCTCAATAAAAGGTTGTGGATCTGTTTCTCAACAGCTTCCAGCTCAGACTGCAGTGCGTGAAGCTCAAATGTGTCCTCACCTGCACCAAGCGGTAGACTACTTACATCTGATATATTCGCCATTTTAACAGATGGACAGTGAGTTAGCAACGAAGCTACCAGTGATGCTATCAATATTAATACTAATTTATATTATAAGTTTGTTTGTAAGTGAGTGTGGAGAAGACGCGTTCAGCCGTGATCCACGGACGTAACCTTTAAGAGTATGCAGCGTTGGATCACTAATAGGCTTGAGACGCGTCTGCTCAACAGTCCGCGTTGTAACAATGAGGTTTGAGCAGTAACATTAGTGCTTCTCAGTGAGGAAAAGTAGAAAATGTTCGTTGTAAGCGAGTTTAAAGAGAAAAATCAAGAATTATAAATCAAATCGATAGAGCTCCAAAAACAACAACGCATTCAGACGCAACGCATGATAATAACAGGACAAGACATTACTCACCGTGTTTGTTTGTCCATACCATTTAATGAACACTTTGTCTAGGCCTTCTGCATGTACGCAAAGCACACCCTCTGCCACATTTTTTTTTATTATTAATTAGAGAAAATATGAACATTGTTACATAAAAACATGCATCAAAGACAGACACTTCAAAAACCCTCTGCTACATTATACAAGTACAACCAGTTACACAAGTACAACCAGTTACACAAGCACATCCTTTTCAACATACAAAAATATCAGTCCCACCAAGTTAACAAGTTATAGAGTTCTGCTTCCCACAGCTAAACAAGATAAAGCTTTCACACATGATACTGCCCTGCTAAAAAAAAAAAAAAAAAAAAAAAAAACTATAGAAACCATTACCGAAATTCTATTGGATTTAATGGTTTTCATGAGAATTGTATTGGTTGTAATGGGAATTATAGTGGTCTCTGTGAGTCTCTACTGATATGTGATGGGTTCTATTGGTGGGGGCATTAAATCCTAATGGAATATGTCCCAAACACACTACAAAAAAGAATTCTGTAGTGGTTTAAATGGTAAAAGCCAATGGTTCCTATTGGTATTTTAATAGAAACCATTAGTATTTCTGTGATGGTTTCCAACTTTTTTTAAGCTGGTCTGATCTTCTGTCATTGTCTAAAGAAATAATTACACACACACATCATGCTTAATGTTTTATTATCAAGGTGAACACATGAAATTCATCAGTATCTGTAAAATTCACCTACATAAATGAGTTTCACAGCACTAACACTGTTTCAGCTTTGATCGCCTCGGTAAACACGTCATAAACGGGGCGTTAACATATAAGCCTACTTGCATTTTATGGTTGTCAGCTTTGTTGCATTACATTTACTTCACCAGGAGATGGTGCTGCAATTTCTATATGAATGAAGCTTCGAGTAATGAACCATTTTCGACACAATTGTATCAGAAAGCAATAATGCTTCGAAACGCTTCATTTGGCCATCACTACAAACAGGCAGTCACAAGAATAAACGCTCAGTAGAGTTCACAACAGTAAAACAAGACTTCGCAGTGAGGGTGAGAATGTGTGAGACATAAATAGTCCATAGAATGAGGATCAGGTGTGACTGTAATCAGGAACAGTGCAGGTGAATAATGCAGTGCAGGTGTATGAAGTAATCAGTCCAGGTAGATGCAGGATGGGAAATGTCGTCTGTGAGTGAATATGATAGTCTTATGTGGAGTGCCCTCTGGTGGCTCTCAAGGGCGCTCCAGCTGGTGACCGTTACAGAGACAATTCTTGTCATATTTAGGGGTTCAAGCATGAAATGCTGAAACCCTATTGTAATTGTAAGGATTCGTAAAACGCATCGTGCTGGCCAAACCGTAAGGCCTAGAGACGTGAAACCTGGCCAGATGGTAGGCCTCAATTTGGGGACAACCTATCAGAGTATGACCCCAATTGGCCCATAGCAACCAAACAGCTACATGCTACAACATGCTACAGCAACCAAAAGTACTAAATTGCTCATAACTCTTAGACCGCTTGTCCCAGGATCAAGTGTCTTATATCGTTGAAATCCTTGGCTCAAGGCGGACAAAATGGATATGTCCGATTTGCTCGCCCTTCAGGCGCCAATTGAGTAAATTGCATTTTTTTGAAAAACCTATTTTTGTGAACTTCTCCTAGGTTTTTGGCCCGATCGGAACCAAACCACTGCAAGAATATTCTCTGGAGTCTGACAATCAATAATCATCCAAACAATTCAAAATTTCAATTAACGGTCGATAAGGGGAACCAAAATATTTGATGGCAGCAGGGCCACTTTTACTAAAACGGTTATAAATTGTGAACGGAAAGAGATTTTTTTGCTAAATTTGGGATACATCTTCCTGAGCTCAGTCTGAGATCACTTGAAAAAAATCGCAACAATTGGCCACTAGGTGGCACTATAAAACGGTTATAACTTGTGAACGGAAAGAGATATTTTCGCAAAACTTGGGACACATGTTCATGAGCTCATTCTGAGGTCACGTGAAAAAAATCACGACAATTGGCCACTTGGTGGCGCTATAAAATGGTTATAACTTGTGAGCGGAAAGAGATATTTTCGCTAAACTTGGGACACATGTTCATAAGCTCAATCTGAGTTGACATGAAAAAAATCGTGACAATTGGCCACTTGGTGGCGCTATAACAGTGAAAAAAATCATGAAAATAGCTATAAGCGCACCCAACCGTTAGTCTACTGAAAATTGGCACGCAGTAGCCGCGTTTCTACTGTCGGGCCAGGTCCGGGCTAGGGCTAACAGCGAGCCAAGCCGGGCCAGTGGCCTCGGGCCTCAAGCACCGGGCTTGCGTTTCCACTGTTGGGCCATTAGCCCTGCAGCGCTGCCCTAAACCCTGCCCTTAACACGCCTTCCTGGATCAAACGTCAAACGTCATACAAGTGTAGTAGACGGTCCCTGCTCCACTTCTGAGTCAAATAAAGCACTCTGGGATGACGATTCTAGCACACAAAACATAAACACGCATATGAGCCACTTATGCAATATTTTATTTGTTTTCTTAGGAAGTTAGAAAACGTAGAATTTATGAAGATAGCATGTATTAACTCACCGTCCGCGGCTGCCATAGTGTCCCGACTTGTCCCTCCACTAACAGAGGGACGGTGACCCAGCACACCGTCCATCAAGTCGAACCATGGAAAGTTCCTTCTCTGCGTTTTAATCGCCTTGTACTGCGCCCGCAACTTTTTTTTTTTTTTTTTTACTTGAAGCGTTGTTCGCTGAATGCTTAGCTTAGCAAGTTCAGCAACAATGTATTTTATAACGTCCTCGTTTCTGCACACGCCGTCAAATTGACGTTGTACCCTTTCTTCTGCCCAAATGCTCAGAAGAGCTTTGGTATCTTCGACAGACCAGTACAGGCGATTCTCCATTTCGAGCAGCGTTTATTTTTCTATAAAAAATATTGAATTATAAAAAAGTGAAATGTGCATCTTGCCGCAGACCATAACTTTCCCTAACACAGATAAACTCCGCCTTTTACCTTGACCACGCCTCTAGCCCGAGCTGGCCCAAGGTATTCGATGAGCCAGAAATCCTGGCCGTTGGCCCCGAGTAAGCCCCGATCAAGCCCCGGAAAGTGACAGTGGAAACGCGACTGGCCCTGGCACGCACTAGCACGGCCCGGCCCTGGCCCGACAGTGGAAACGCGGCTAGTGTCTTTGTCCAGGGTGCCATGATAGTCTATGAGAACATTGGTGTGTCTCAAAAAACTCACTATACGTCATTGGCACAATGCCTTGAAGGAGCCTTAGAAGTTTCAAGCCCATGTTTTTTTCACTAAGAATCCTTGCCAAGTCCAACAATACCAAAAATGCCAGGTTTCGCCTTATGGTTTTTGTAAGTGTCATATAGAGCTTTAAAAAATTGTGGTTATCTTCAAAGCCGTTAGTCCGATCGAGACGACAACAACAACAAAACTAAGAAAATTTGAAAACATAGGTAAATAGCTAAACAATAACGCCAAAATGTAAAAATTATGATAGGAACTGACACATTTTTTTATTAAATCCAATCAATTTCACCCATGGATCATTTTGATGCTCTCACATGTTTGAAACGAACAATGATGGATTGTGATGAAATTTGTTTTGAATTGGGACTGGCGAATCCCCGTCCATACTGTCAATGACCGTTCGCAAAGACCCGCCCACTTTAGTTACTGTTGCTATGTCTGACAAGCAACGCCACTCTCACACCACACCAAGTTCTCACGCAGTGAAAAATACATTGCGGATCAGAGAAAAGACTGCGCGCTGACAGACAAGTACTTTTGATATGAAACAAAGTCTCACCTATCAAATGTAGTCATTTTTTAGAGACATTTAAACAATAAATACCGTTTTGTGACTCTTTAATGTGTCTGACAGATCGCTGTAGACTCGAGGCTCAGTTAAAGCTGCTCATGAACCGATCATCAATTGGTGAGCATATGTGACATAACATCATTAACAAGCATGCCAAATTTTATGGAGATCGGACCAAAAAAACTTTAAAACCATACATTTCCTATGGTACATTGCCTGTATTGGCTCTAAATGGTGTTTTCCATCTATGATGTCAGTGGTTACATGCTTGCTAAATACAACTTAATCACTTTTGATGCTTTTGTGCTTAAAGGCCTTAACTGCTTGAACCCCGATAAATGCTGCTTGCAGCTTTAATTTATTACCATTTTCTAAACTATAGCGAATAAACTGTGATAATGTGAGAAATGTTGAAGGTGTGTGAATATATTTTGGTTTGATACACCTCTGGCTTTCACCAAATAACAATGCAAACACGATACAGTAAGAGCTTCGTTGTACTGTACATTGTTACAGCGTCATGATTTTGAGATGATTGATTTTTCCTGGCGGCAGATACATTTTTTTTTTTCTTTCTGTTTGCTTCTCCGAGCTCGCGGCCAGCTTTCTTACATACAGAAAGCGAACCCGCATCTCGCACCCTCCCGCTCACAAGGATGGTGCTTGAGTATTTATGAACGTCAAGGCATTGACGCTTGCTTACAGATCCATCACAGGCTCAGCTCCCTCCTACTTTCACTCACTCCTACGAGTCTACATCCCTACCAGACACCTACGATCGGTCAACGAGCGACGTCTCGTGGTTCCATCGCAGAAAGCCACAAAATCACTTTCCAGAACATTCTCATTCACAGTTCCATGCTGGTGGAACGCTTTCCCCACCCTCATCCGGAATGCAGAATCCCTGACAACATTCAAAAGACAGCTAAAAACCCATCTCTTCCGTGAGCACTTAACCTCATAAAAAAAAAAAAATTAAAAAAAAAGATGTTTTTCCCTTTGAAACATCGCTTATCAGGCTTATGCTACTCTGAATAATACCTGAACTTCGTATTTTGAGCATTCCTTGTTGTGTTGTTGTTTTTTGCCTCTTTATGATGACTCGCTTAAATTAGTCCTAATTTGTAAGTCGCTTTGGATAAAGGTGTCTGCTAAATGACTAAATGTAAATGTAAATGTAAATGTCTAAACATGTATGAGCCATCAAAGCGCCCAGCTCTGTCAGTCCCCTTACAAGAGGCTACTGCAGCAGCTTACATCGCAGCCAACGAGCCAGTAACACAACTCGCTCGCCTGCACACAAACGCCGTTTTTAAGGCGGCCCAGATAAATCTCATAAAGGGTATAAATTCGGGTTGTCCGGCTCACGCCGAAGGTGTCATAAGTGTAGAAAATGTGCCCACACCCTCGTGCTCACTGCTACACACAAACACGGTTCCCCTGGTAACGCGCTCGAGTGATAAGCGTAGAGAATGTGTCCACGGCTCTGTGCCCACACCTACCCACTGCCCGGTCTGCCACACAGTTACCCCGGGTTGCAGACCCTCTAAAGCGCTCAAACACTGGCCGTGTGACAAATGTAAGCCCTGCGCCCGCTCACGAGTGCGCGAACTTACTAACAAACACGATACCCCTCATGCCGCTCTCGCGACACGGGTTTTTAACAGCGAAATGTGCCCCATCCATAAAGATCGAGCCGTCATACGCTGTACAGCCAGTCACTACTGTCTACCAGCCCCCGTGTTCAAGCACCGGCGGCGTGTGCGCCGCCCCATCTTCTCTGATACAGGTTCCCCATCTCGCGCAGTGCGGCGATCTGAACCCAGAGACCATTCGACCCCTAGCTATGCGTGCGGAAGCATGGGAAGCTATCCAGGGCATGTCAGAATGGGTGCTGAACACTATAGAACACGGCTATTCGCTTCAATTCGCTCGCCGTCCCCCACGCTTTTTAGCACGGACGGAGACAAAAGTGAATTCAGAAGCAGCGCATCTGCTTCATGCAGAAAATAGCAAAGCTGCTGCACAAAGGGGCTATAGAACAGGTCCATCCTTCTCTGAGCGAGTCGGGCTTTTACAGCCGTTGCTTCCTCGTACCCAAGAAGGACGGAGCGCTAAGACCTATTTTAGATCTGAGACATTTGAACAAAGCCCTCATGAGACGGCCGTTCAAAATGATCACAACCAGACAAATCCTTGCGCAAATTCGCCCAGGAGACTGGTTTATCTCTCTCGATCTGAAGGACGCGTACTTTCAGATCCAGATAACACCCCGTCACAGGCCATTCTTGAGATTCGCCTTCGACGGTCGGGTATATCAATACACAGTCCTGCCGTTCGGCCTGTCTTTGGCAACCCGTACATTTACGAAGTGCATGGACACAGCTCTCGCTCCCCTCAGAAGACGGGGAATGCGAATACTGAACTATCTGGACGACTGGCTTATTCTGGCGCAGTCAGAGACAGAGCTTGTGTCTCACAGAAGCTTCTCAGCCACTTGGAAAACCTGGGTCTGTCGGTTAACTGGACCAAGAGCTCATTATCGCCCCGCCAGTCAATCTCCTTCTTGGGATAGAACTGGACTCGGTGGCTATGATGGCCAGCGCGCGCGCCGCATCCGTCATCTTGCCGCATCCTTCCAGGTGGGCAGCCAGACTCCGCTGAGGACATTCCAGCGAATCCTGGGGCATATGGCCTCAGCTGCAGCAGTGCTTCAGCTAGGCTTACTGCGCATGCGCCCGCTTCAACGCTGGCTGAAAGCGCGCGTGCCTCACCGAGCCTGGGCGGCCGGCGACTCGCGAGTCAGGGTGAATCAAGGCTGCATTTCAGCTCTACAGCCCTGGCTGGCAGCCGAATGGTATCGCACGGGAGTGACGATGGGAGCGATCTCGCACCGGAAGGTTGTCTCGACAGACGCTTCCAACCAAGGTTGGGGAGTGCTCTTCGAAGGCAGACCGGTCTATGGCCGCTGGTCAGACCAGGAGAATCTCCTTCACATAAACTGTCTAGAGATGCTCGCGGTCGAGAAAGCGCTCAGGCACTTCCTCCCAGTCCTCCAAGGTCACCATGTTCTAGTCAGCACGGACAATACATCAGTAGTGGCCTACGTGAACCGCCAGGGCGGCGTAGGATCCAAAATGCTCTGCACCCTGGCGGAACGCCTCCTCGTGTGGGCTCAGCACTCACTGCGCTCGCTGAGAGCCGCGCATGTGCCTGGGCACCTGAACGAGGGTCCCGACAGACTGTCCAGGGACAATGTTCCCCCTGGGGAGTGGTCCTTGCACCCCCAAGCAGTCCAGTCACTGTGGCGCCGTTTCGGCAAAGCGAAAGTCGACCTCCTTGTGTCAAAAGACAACGCTCACTGCCCAAAGTTCTTTACGAAGAACGAGGACACGCTGGCCCAGACCTGCCAGCGTACAAATGCAACATACAGTAATGCAGTAGTAACCTAATATAAACGCAAAAACCATCATTTTCGGACGCGTTTCAGAATTGACTTCACTGACAGAGAGGAGGCAGAACTCGCATCATGTTTATTTTTCTTTATTTGGCGAAAAGCACAACACTTTGTTTTTATTTTGAGTATACACAAAAATAATACACACTTAACAGGATCGATTGATGTATAACACAAGCATATAAGATTAAAAAAAAAATTTTTTTTTTTTTTTTTTGCACTGATAAGGAAAAAAGCGCCAGCGCGATAGCCGACCTCAGGGGGTTAAACTAGAGAGGGAGTCAGAGAATTATTTTGTTGTTTATTTCCTTTTACTTTCTTTAAAGTAAGTGTAGATTTGATCCCTACAGTTAGAGGCATTTTGTTTGTGTATTTTCTTTGGGCTTTTCCCCCACTGCTGAAGTCTTTAAACTTCCTTACTTGTGTTATATCAATAAATTTTGTCGTACCAAATTTCTGTTGTTTTTGGTGTAACTTTTGGAGCCATTTGTTTTGTTAAAATTTTAGTTACTTTAATGTTGCTTTCCCTAATGTTTGGCTCGAGGTCATGGTGCAAAGAACCCTAGGTTGATTTTACCATTCCTTTAAGACCCAATGTAAGTTCTTCTCATATTGAACCTCCCATCTCTTGTCTGCATCCTGCCTCCTGGAATCTATACCTGTAAGTGGGCATTGATTGATACAGGTGTAGTTTAGCTTATATAGATGGTTGATCTGCAGACATTTGTAAGAGGGCCTTGAAGGATACAAATGAGCATGATTGCAGATTAAGTCAATTTCCGGGTACCTTATTACTCTAATAAGAGTTTGCTCAGGGGAATTAAGATCATATATGACTCTTTTCTGTTGAGGGAGTGAAGAGGTATATGAATAAGGTAGTGTAAATAGAGGTTTTAAAAGTGTATTGTTTTTCACTGTTTTAAGTAAGGCTGACAGGGAGTGGAGTAAATATTTGTGTGTGAGTGGGCTCTGGATGCTTGAGGTTAAAAATAAGCTCTGTCTCTTGTGGAGCATGACCCCTTGCTGACCTCACAGACTGTGGTCTGGTGGTGAGGGAGCTGTTCACTCGAGGAGAGATAAAGGAATGAGAGTATGAGTCCCGGGGATGAACAGCAATAAGCCCTGAGGAACAAGTATAAAAGAATAAAAGTTGTCCCCATTCAATAAAGGACTTTTGTGAATGAATGAATGTTGAAGGACTGTGAATGTGAGAGAAATTAAGTTAGAAAATTAGCTTTGCAAAAATAGATTAATATAATAAAGTATATAAGATATCCAAATCAGTGGTGTTAAATAATTAGTTATTCTGATTATGCAAAGTGTAATAGATGATAATAGATAAATACTATAATCTAAATAAAAAGGTGGTGGTTTTCAATGATTGGTGATATTTGAATAAGAATTAAATAAATAGAGAAAAATTTGTATATGTGTTACGGACTGTTTCGAGACACGAAGGTTTAGATCCAAGTGCAGCTTTATTTGAGGGCAATCCAGAGGCGTAATCCAAGATACAGGCAAGGGTCATACACAGATAGGCAGTCCAACAAAAGAAACAAACAAACAAACAAACAAAACAGGCAGGGACCAGAGGCAAGAGAGTAATCCAGGGAACAGGGCAAGATATCCAAAAATCAAGAGACAAGGAAACCAAGAGAATGCTCAGAATTGCAGTGTAACACTAAAACAAGACTTCGCGGTGAGTGAATGAATGAACATGGTATAAATAGACAGACTAACAGGGTGATGGGACACAGGTGAATGCAATCAGTGATAATGAGGTACAGGTGACTGTGATGAGTGAAGATGTGCTCTCCTAATGAAGATGTGCTCTCCTAATTTAGAGGCACATTTCATAAACTGTAAACCTTTCTACTCGCCGCGGGAGTTTTCCTCATTCATTCTCGCGAAAGTTTACATTCCTCCAGACGCGTGTGTGAGCGCGGCGATACAACAGCTGGCTGAACATATAGCTGAAATGGAACAAAGGTACCCAGACTCTCTTTTAATCATTCTTGGGGATTTTAACAAAGCAAATCTCTCCCGTGAACTGCCAAAATACAGACAGCATGTTACATGTCCTACCAGAGACAGTAATATATTGGACCACTGTTACACCACGATAAAGAATGCGTATCACTCCGTCCCACGGGCAGCTTTGGGGCTCTCTGATCATTGTTTGGTTCATCTTATACCGACCTACAGGCAGAAACTGAAATCAGCTAAACCTGTAATAAGGACTGTAAAAAGATGGACCAACGAAGCAGAGCAGGATCTACAGGCCTGCTTCGATTGCACTGATTGGACTGTTTTTGAAGCTGCAGCCACCGATCTGGATGAGCTCACAGATACTGTAACATCATATATCAGTTTCTGTGAGGATACATGCATTCCTACCAGGACATTCTTATCATTCACTAATGATAAACCATGGTTTACTGGGAAACTCAAACAGCTTCGTCATGCCAAAGAGGATGCTTACAGAAGTGGGGATAAAATCTTGTATAACCAGGCCAGAAACAGACTGACAAAGGAGATCAGAGTTGCTAAAAGAAGCTACTCTGAAAAGCTGAAAAACCAGTTTTCAGCCAACGACCCGGCATCAGTCTGGAGAGGCCTGAGGAACATCACCAACTACAAATCACCATCCCCCCGATCTGTGGAGAATCAACAACTGGCTGACACTCTCAATGCATTCTATTGCAGGTTTGAGAAGCCCAGACTCACACCTCACACCCGCTCTGATGTGCACTTCACACATCCACCATCACCTCCTGCAACCCCTCTCCTCCCCCCTTCTGCCATCCAACCTGAGCTTAAGGTCTGTGTGGAGGACGTGAGCCGAGTCTTCAAAAAACAGAAGACTAGGAAAGCTTCAGGCCCAGACGGCATCTCATCTGCTTGTCTAAAAGCCTGCGCTGACCAACTGGCCCCAGTCTTCACGCAGATCTTCAACAGATCATTGGAGCAGTGTGAAGTTCCCTGCTGCTTCAAACGCTCCACTATCATTCCGGTTCCCAAAAAACCTAAAATCACTGGACTTAATGACTACAGACCTGTCGCTCTCACGTCTGTGGTCATGAAGTCGTTTGAAAGACTGGTGTTGGCCTATCTGAAGGACATCACTGGACCCCTTCTGGATCCCTTTCAGTTTGCTTACAGAGCAAACAGGTCTGTGGATGATGCAGTCAACATGGGACTGCACTATATCCTGCAACATCTTGACAGACCTGGGACTTATGCACGGATCTTATTTGTGGACTTCAGTTCGGCCTTCAATACCATCATCCCTGATCTTCTCACAGCCAAACTGACTCAGCTCTCCATGCCATCCTCAATCTGTCAGTGGATCTCCAGCTTCCTGACAGACCGGCAGCAGCGAGTGAGACTGGGGAAGCTCACATCCAGGACCCTCACCATCAGCACTGGCGCCCCCCAAGGGTGCGTTCTCTCCCCACTGCTCTTCTCGCTGTACACTAATGACTGCACTTCTAAAGACCCCTCTGTCAAGCTCCTGAAATTTGCAGACGACACCACCGTCATCGGTCTCATCCAAAATGGTGACGAGTCTGCTTACAGACTGGGGGTTGAACAGCTGGCTGTCTGGTGCAGCTATAACAACCTTGAGCTGAACACGCTCAAAACAGTGGAGATGATTGTGGATTTCAGGAGAAAATCCCCAGCACTCCCCCCTCTCACCATCATGAACAGCACTGTGGAAGCAGTGGAGTCATTCAGGTTCCTGGGCTCTACCATCTCTCAGGACCTGAAGTGGGCAAATCACATTGACTCCATTGTGAAAAAGGCCCAGCAGAGACTGTACTTCCTTCGCCAGCTGAAGAAGTTCAATCTGCCACAGGAGCTGCTGATCCAGTTCTACTCAGCCGTCATTGAGTCTGTTTTAAGCACTTCCATCACTGTCTGGTTTGGTTCAGCTACCAAATCGGACATCAGGAGACTACAACGGACAGTCCGGACAGCAGAGAGGATTATTGGTGCCCCCCTGCCAACCCTCCAGGACCTGTACTCTTCCAGAGTGAGGAAGAGAGCAGGTAAAATCATCACAGACTCCACTCACCCTGGACACCCCCTGTTTGAACTGTTACCGTCAGGACGGCGACACAGATCACTGGCCACAAGAACATCCAGGCACAGGAACAGTTTCTTTCCACAGGCCATTTCCCTTCTGAACACTTAACATGCCCCCCAAGGCATATGCCTGCAAGTGCAATACTCCCACTGTCTAGTGCAATATTCTCTTAACTCAGGTGATATTTATATTTATATTATTCATACTACTCAAAATACTGTAAATATGTTCATAATCTGTAACATGCACTAGACTCCCACTGTCTAGTGTAATATTCTCTAACTCAGGTGATATTTATATTTATATTATTCATACTTCTCAAAATACTGTAAATATGTTCATAATCTGTAAATGTTTATTCAGACTAAACCCAACTGTGACCCCTTTTTTTTACTTTTTATACTATTTTATTTTATTTTATTTTTTTATATATTTTATTCTTAGAATTTGTATTACTATGTTTCTTGTTGTATTTGTATTTGTATATGTGCACTGGAAGCTTCAGTACCAAGAAAAATTCCTTGTGGGTGCAAGCACACTTGGCAATAAAGCTCTTTCTGATTCTGATTCTGATTCTGATGAGTCCGGGCAGTGAGTATGGGAAATGTAGTCTGAGAGTGAACGTGAGTGTCTGATGTGGAGTGCCCTCTGGTGGCTTTCAAGGGTACTCCAGCTGGTGACCGTTACATAGCCCCCCCTTTAAGGAGCGGATTCCAGACGCTCCTAAATTGTCCAGGAGGGTGGTGGAGCGGAGGCGGACCCGGGGGCGGGATGGAGGGCCAGGCCCGTGGAGCGGAAGAGGACCTGGAGACTGTGGCGACGCAGGCAGTGCAGGTGACCAGGGCGGAGCTGGCAGTGCAGGCAGTGCAGGCGACCGGGGCGGAGCAGGCAGTGCAGGCGACCGGGGCGGAGCAGGCAGTGCAGGCGACCCTTCAGGTGGCCAGGGCGGAGCAGGCGACCCTTCAGGCGGAGCAGACGACCCTTCAGGCGGCCAGGGCGGAGCAGACGACCCTTCAGGCGGCCAGGGCGGAGCAGACGACCAGGGCGGAGCAGACGACCCTTCAGGCGGCCAGGGCGGAGCAGACGACCAGGGCGGAGCAGACGACCAGGGCGGAGCAGACGATCCTTCGGGCGGCCAGGGCGGCGGAGACGACCCTTCGGGCGGCCAGGGCGGAGACTTTCCCTCGGGCGGCCAGGGCGAAGACTTTCCCTCGGGCGGCCAGGGCGGAGACTTTCCCTCGGGCGGCCATGGCGGAGACTTTCCCTCGGGCGGCCATGGCGGAGACGACCCCTCGGGCGGCCATGGCGGAGACGACCCCTCGGGCGGCCATGGCGGAGACGACCCCTCGGGCGGCCATGGCGCTGGAACAGACACCACCGGCTCAGGCGCTGGAACAGACACCACCAGCTCAGGAGCAGGAACAGACACCACCGGCTCAGGACCAGGAACAGACACCACCGGCTCAGGAACAGACACCACCGGCTCAGGAACTGACACCACCGGCTCAGGAACTGACACCACCGGCTCAGGAACTGACACCACCGGCTCAGGAACTGACACCACCGGCTCAGGAACAGATACAGACACCTGTTCAGGAACATAAACAAACACCGGCTTCAGCACAGTGTCCGGGGTTCCAACCGGACTGGAGGCTGCCATCTTGGTAGTGTGTGCAGCCCAGGCACGCCAGACAGCAACCAAATAAAAAGTGAAGACAGCCCTCTGGGCCGTGGCAGGGCTGACGGGTACAGCCTCCAGCACAGGAATAGTCTCTGGATCTAAAGATGTGACGTGGACAGTCTCTGGATCGGCAGACGTGACGTGGACAGTCTCTGGATCGGCTGACGTGACGTGAACAGTCTCTGGATCAGCAGACTTGCTGTGTCTCTTCCACGCATGCAATACCGCCACTGCGTAAAAGAGGAAGACAGCCCTCCTGGCCATGGCAGGACTGATGGTGGGCAGTTCCGAGACAATCCTCTTGTCCGAAGACACAGGCTCGGCAGCAGCCATCTTGTCCGAAGACACAGGCTCAGCGGTGGCCATCTTGTCCGACGAAACAGGCTCGGCAGACGTGACGTGAACAGGCTCGGCGGCAACCATCTTGTCCGCAGACACTGGATCCGGCTCGGCAGCGGCCATCTTGTCCGAAGACACAGGCGTGGAGTCGGCCATCTTGTCCGAAGACACTGGCGTGGAAGGCGTGGAGTCGGCCATCTTGTCCGAAGACACTGGCGTGGAAGACGTGGCGTACACAGTCTCTGGCTCTGGCTGGACAGGACTGACGTGAAGCTCTGGCTCTGGCTCGGCAGGACTGACGTGAAGCTCTGGCTCTGGCTCGGCAGGACTGACGTGAAGCTCTGGCTCTGGCTCGGCAGGACTGACGTGAAGCTCTGGCTCTGGCTCGGCAGGACTGACGTGAAGCTCTGGCTCTGGCTCGGCAGGACTGACGTGAAGCTCTGGCTCAGGATCAGCGCGCTCTGAGCTTGACGGGACCAGCGGCGGTGAGGGCTTTGAGCTGGGTAGGGCCAGCGGCGAAGAGGACTCTGAGCTGGTTAGGACCAGCGATGAAGAGGGCTCTGAGCTGGACGGAACCAGCGGCGAAGAGGGCTCTGAGCTGGGCAGGACCAGCGGCGAAGAGGGCTCTGAGCTGGACGGAACCAGCGGCGAAGAGGGCTCTGTGCTGGACGGGACCAGCGGCGAAGAGGGCTCTGTGCTGGACGGGACCAGCGGCGAAGAGGGCTCTGTGCTGGACGGGACCAGCGGCGAAGAGGGCTCTGTGCTGGACGGGACCAGCGGCGAAGAGGGCTCTGTGCTGGACGGGACCAGCGGCGAAGAGGGCTCTGTGCTGGACGGGACCAGCGGTGCAGGCTCTAGCTTGGCAGGCATGTCGCTTGCTGTCTCAGGCGCGGCAGGCATGATGCTCTCAGTCTCAGGGGCGGCGGGCATGACGCATACTGCCTTGGCTTCGGCAGATTTGGCGTGAAGTGCGGGCTCGGCTGGACTGGCGTGAAGTGCAGGCTCGGCTGGACTGGCGTGAAGTGCAGGCTCGGCTGGACTGGCGTGAAGTGCAGGCTCGGCTGGACTGGCGTGAAGTGCAGGCTCGGCTGGACTGGCGTGAAGTGCAGACGATGACCTGGCGTGCCATGGAAGGAAGCTCTCCTGACATCTGGAGAGTGCCTCTCTCCAATCCAAACCGGAGAGATCGGGGAGCTCCCTCGGGTCGACCTCCTTAGCCCCCAGCAGGTAATACAACTTAATTGCCTCGTCACCCAGAGAGCAAGAGGCAGCGAGAGGAACAAACCCCCAGGTGTACTGGAACAAATCGAGGCTATCCAGGGCCAAGGCCGCGATCTGTCCAGCGAATTCCCGGCTCATGCTGGGAAGATCAGGCGAGATCTGTACTGCTGGATTCCTGGTGGTCATAGCTGCTGGATCTGGGCGTGGCGAAGTCTTCTGTTACGGACTGTTCCGAGACACGAAGGTTTAGATCCAAGTGCAGCTTTATTTGAGGGCAATCCAGAGGCGTAATCCAAGATACAGGCAAGGGTCATACACAGATAGGCAGTCCAACAAAAGAAACAAACAAACAAACAAACAAACAAACAAAACAGGCAGGGACCAGAGGCAAGAGAGTAATCCAGGGAACAGGGCAAGATATCCAAAAACCAAGAGACAAGGAAACCAAGAGAATGCTCAGAATTGCAGTGTAACACTAAAACAAGACTTCGCGGTGAGTGAATGAATGAACATGGTATAAATAGACAGACTAACAGGGTGATGGGACACAGGTGAATGCAATCAGTGATAATGAGGTACAGGTGACTGTGATGAGTGATCAGAGATGAGTCCGGGCAGTGAGTATGGGAAATGTAGTCTGAGAGTGAACGTGAGTGTCTGATGTGGAGTGCCCTCTGGTGGCTTTCAAGGGTACTCCAGCTGGTGACCGTTACAATATGAGTAAACATTCAAATACAAGTTAAAGAAAAGGATAGAGGAAAATTAAATTAAACAGTATATTGAGTTCCCGTTGAGAGGAAAAAAAGATTTGGAACTTGGAATTTGCTTCTTAAAATAAATTGACTAGAGAAGAATTATGGCCTCTCCAGTGAAAATGCTGGGGTTAAAATACCCTTTGTGTAAGGAATTAATTGATAAAATGTCAATTAAATGGCAAAAGACAACTCAAGATATGATGACAAAATGGCCAAAAGAAGGAACATTTGACGTAACATTATGCGAAGAAATGGAAACTTTGATAAAAAATCATAAGATAAAGAATAAAAGCCTAAAAAGAAAAAATAGAGAAGCTAAACGAGAAAAAGAACAGGCAGTGCTGGCATTGTTCAAACAAGAGGGAGAAGATTTATTGAAAAGCATAAAGCAAGCAAGGAAAATAATAAAAGAGACAGACAAAGAAACAAAGAAAAAAGAGGAAATCTTTGCCAAACCACCTTCAAATGTAATACCAGAAGGTCAATTTCCAATACTTAAGGGAATAGTAGAAGTATTAGGAGAAATGAAAATGGAGGGACAAGTGGAATTAGAAAAAGAAAAAGGAACAAAACAATATGTAAGACAAAAAATGACTCAAAATAAAACATCTAAGCAAAGCTTGCCCTTAGATTGCTATAAACAGGCACGGACAGCATTAGAAAAAATAAAAACACAATATGAGGGAAAGCAAATAGAAAAGGAAGAGGAGGAGATTGATGCGGAAACACAAATAATTGAGGATGAAATAGATAAAAAAATTAAAGAAACAGAACAATTAATAGATGACAGATAAATTAGTCAAAAGCAGAAGTAGACTATTGGACAGTTTAAATGTAGGAAGTGAACAGGAGTTATCATTTGATGAGGAAAGGTGGACACAGGGAAGAGAAAAAGGAAGGCTTAGACCGATGGCAAAACAACTCCCAATTCTGATTAAGGGTACAGAGGGTCAATATGTGCCCTGGGCCTCACAGGATCTTGAAGGGTTAGTCACTCGCCTCCCGAACATTCATGAAGGAGCTGGAAAGTGGATTAGAGTGTTTGAAGAAGAAACAATGGGCAAATTGTTATCTGTGGGGGACATTAAAGCACTTCTAGCAAAAATTATAGGAGGATCAAAAATGGAAGAAATCCTCCAAGCGTCTGATTTAGACAGAGCTGTTGACTCTTATTACATGGATGGGACTGTTTTTGATGCATTCCGTCCAGCAGTATGGCAAGCGCTGCGTGACGAGTATCCAACCAGAATAGACCCTAAATCATTAAAGGGGGAACAACTGGGAGATACAGAAAGCCCAATTGAATATATACAGAGACAATTAAAAAGATGGAAACAAGAGACTGAAGGGAATCCAGAAGGAGACCCATTAATGGCTACACTTTTCAGAAATGCTGTGGTAGATGCTATGCCGCAAACAGTAAAGAGCAAGCTGGAGGATGTGGTTGGTCTAAACTCCAAAACACACAAGGAGTTTTGTGATCATGTGACTCATGCTGTAGAACAATACAGAAAAAATGAACTAAAACTAAAGATTCAAGAAAAAGAGCTACAAAGAAAACTGACTCAGTTACAGCTTGAGCAGCTGACAAGCAATAATAAGAAAAAGATTCAAGCTACTGTAAAAAGAGAAGAGTCAGATCAAATGACAGTAATGGCTCCTATGGCTCCACAGACAGCTATGCAGCTGCCTCCGCCTGTAGCAATACCTCCAAATGTACAACAGATCCCTGCACCCACTGTCAATGTCTATGCTCCACAGCAGCAGCCAATGGGATGGAAAAGTTTAGATTCAATAGGACAACCTAGAGGTATCCCTAATGAATTTAAAGCTAGAGATGAAGGGGTGGTGGTGGCGCAATGGATAAGACACATGCCTTTGGTGTGAGAGACCCGGGTTCGAATCCACTGTGAGACACCAATGTGTCCCTGAGCAAGACACTTAACCCCTAGTTGCTCCAGAGGCGTGCGACCTCTGACATATATAGCAATTGTAAGTCGCTTTGTATAAAAGCGTCAGCTAAATGAATAAATGTAAATGTAAATGTAAATGTAAATCAGGGTTTGAATCAATATTTATATGGATCACGCAAAACAAAAATGTTGAATGGATCAATTATATTTACTATAATCAGCAGAGATTTATTAATTACACCGATGATGCATTATCTGCATTAGGAGAACAACTACGTGAAACAAGTAAAATGACATGGCAAAACAGACAAGCCCTTAATTGGTTATTGGCAGACAAAGGAGGAGTATGCGTTATGTTTGGAGATCAGTGCTGTACTTTTATACCAAATAATACCGCTCCAGGAGGAAAATTTACTGAAGCTATGCTTAAGATAAAAGGATTAAGGGCAGAAGTTAAAGCAAATGCAGGAAGAGATAGCCAAATGTGGGACTGGTTTGATTTAAGCTTTGGTGCAATAGGAGCATGGTTTGCAAAATTAGGAATGTTTTTAGGTGTTGCAATATTAATAGGAGGATTATTATTCTGTTGTGTACTTCCAATATTATGATCGCTAGTAGTTAAAACCACGGTTAAACAAATGGAGGTGCTAAAGTGTCAGGATTGCCCTGAAAAAACAAATTGGATCTTACAAGCATTGGATAATGATTCAAGTACCTCAAATGAGGACGAAGAAGATGATTGATGAGCCAGACCCTGGGTGTATGTGCTAGCCTAACCTCTGGCCCAAAAAGGGTTACCCTCTACGATGCGCAAAGTGTCTGGGTCGAAGAGAAAGTCTACACCTCAAGAAAAACTTTGGATAATATAATGCATGATTTTATGTTTGATGTGTTCTACATAACTGTGACAACCACAGGCAAGGCTGAACAAAATACACGCTCACGCTTATAACAATGTTTGATGTTTAATTAGGGAGGATTCGAGTCTTTTACTTTCTCCAGTGAAAGAAAAAGAAAGAGAAACAACTGAAAGAAAGAAAATGTATGGAGAAAGATGTTTGGCTCGATTGCTCCTCGGAGTGTGGTGGCATAATTTCAGTCATTGGAAATAAGAATGGGTGACTTAATTTAGTCACTAGGTAGTATAACTGAGGGGACTGGATTTTGAAACTACACTCTGGAAAAGGGAAATGAAAGTGGGGCTTAAGTAAGCCCCAGAGAGGGGAATGTTGAAGATTTTATTATTTAGAAAATAAGTAATTTAACTGTATTTTTGTACACTATTATCTCCTTTCTGTGTGTCTTTTGACTTTGAATTGACTTTGAAAGCCTGAGAGCTGTGCTGTTGCAGCAGAGAATTCTATTTCAGTAATGTCTCATGGTACAAAACTATTTCTCAAAATACCTATAGAATGTATTACCATCATGTATTACTATCTTTGGAGGAAGGAGAAGGTATATACGTTAGAGCTGATCATTGCTTGGGAGCGTCTTTCTGCAGAAGGGCGTTCAGACTTTGCTTGTGAAATAAAGTCTAAATCTTTCTGGCATCTGAGATCTTTGAGAAGTCATTTCCTTGATTGGCACCCCAACAGTAAACTACGACTACAACAGTATGCGGGCCCCATTGTCTCCTCAGGTGTGAACCACTAAATATGCATGATGCTGTTGAATCGTTGACGCCCCTTGCACATATTGCCTTTACAAACAAAAAGTGTTTTACAAGATTTAAATCAATGTATTGTGTTATGTGAATGATAAGGGCAGGATGATTTTCACATCATTTTGAAGAAAAAACTCTAGGCAACGACATCCATTAGTCAAAAGTCTTATTGTCACATATTTAGTATGTGTTTTGTGGCCTTATTTCAGAAACTTTTGTTTTTTGTTTTTTCAATAACTGTGCATAAACATTATTCTCTCAAAAATACAAACATGTACATGCATGTTGCTCACATATTATGGTAGCCCTGTTTGTGCTATATAGAGTGTAATTATACCTTTGCCATTAATATGTTTATAAGCAACTGAAAAAAGCACAAATGTCAGGGCATGTCAGAACATCTCAAGGACCCCAAAAACCACTCAGACCCCAGAGGGTTAACTGAAGAAAGTTTTGGCACATCCAACTGTTGACTTCATCAATGCATCGGCACAGGGAGTCAATGGGGCTGTAATCGTTAGGCAATAGGGCTAAGTAGATCTGTGCGTCGTCTGCATAGCTGTGCCCTTACGAAAAAGAAGTTTATTCAAGTGTTCTATTTAGTCCATGGGCCAAGCCAGAATTTGGTACCACCTAAGGTGGCAAAATCTCTTTGGTACCAGTTTGTTTGTAGAGTCCATATAAGTACTTTGAAACATGATAACCTTTTCAAATGAGTAGCTTTACTAATATTTTGGGACAATCATTATTATTGCCATTATCGTCCTACAGTATCTGCCCCGCAGGTTTGTATGAAGTCTATTATAAGAGGTAGCCATACATGCTATATGTTTATTTTTTCAGGACGGTCAGGGCTATCCAGATCTGCCATAATTTGACATAATATATGTGGTATACGTTTTATATTAGCCTTCATATTAAAGAAAACTATTTTTTTCAATCTACTAAATTGTTATATGTGTAAATCTATCTCAAAAGATATTGATGTTAAGGGGGGTATCTTTTCAGATATTGATAGACAAGACTGTCTGTAATCTGGTGATATCAGAACCATGATGGTGGGACAATCCATGACCTAGCAATTTTGAAAAAATATGTATGTACTGTATATGAAATAATATTATGCAACAACAATGACTGGTGCTAGTTTCAAAAGTTTCAGATTACTCCTCCGTACCTCGTTGTACAGATAAGCCACTATGTTCATCTGAAAAGGTACTTAACCAGTCGATAAGCATCATGAAGTCTCTGCAGCTCATCAACATTGTTGTTGTTTTTGACCAGGCATTATATGCCAAAGCTGCAGAAATTACCTGGAAACACCAGGAGGTATTCAAGAACATCATCCTTAGAATGGGGGTCTTCCATACCACCTGTACTTTCATGGCAAAAATTGGAAAACAGTCGCATCTTGCAGCAATTAGAGCAACCATTCCATGGTGTTTTGCTTATGATAAGCTAAACTATGCCAGATATCTGACATACTACTATGCTCAAATGTCTCACCTGGAGGTGGATCATCCTGGTGTTCATGCACACTTTATAGAGGGTGGTTTTTCTGTCCAGCTGGGCAGGAACAATCCCTTTGGAAAGATTCCGGTAGACCAGACAATTGAGGAGACTATAAACAAGGACACCCAGACTGCCGGTGGAACCAAGGGTTTTAGCCTAAAAACTGGAGCAGTCACCAGATACTATCTCACTTCAGAAAACAGAAGTCAGTATCTGAGGCAACTCAGAAACATGACAGGGAATGAGTCTACAGAGTGTTTCAGTCATCTAGATTTACAGAAGCCCAGGATAGAGAAAGATATGGCAGATGTAAATGCTTTTGTAGAACTTATGGAGAGAAGCTGGGTAAACCCTCTAGGTCCAGATCAGTCTGATATCATTAGTCTTTCCACAGGAATGGCTGTGTCACCAGACATAGCAAGTGATCTGCTGCAAGCTCACCAGACTGGAGAGCAGGCATATCAGACGTTCAGAAGTGAACATTTAGAGAAAGAGTCACCTGCAACCAGGTTCCATGACAAAATGAGAAAACAGAATCTGAAGACATTCTCAAGCATCAAGACAAGTGCTAGAGTAAAACAAGCACAGAAGAAAGGGGTGGTCTTGGAAGCTGACAGAAATCTCTTTGGGCATATGATCATTGCTTCGCAAAGTAGAGAACTTCACATTAAAGATGTCCTGGCTCATCCGCTTGGTCCATTGCCTTGGGCACTTTCAAATCCAGATGGCTCATTGCGGAAAACTAATAAGGCTGCTATTGCAAGAGAGTTAGAGAAATCAGCATCATCAGTTGAAGATATTGGAGAACAATCTGCATGCATCATTGATGGAATGAGCCTTGTTCAGAAACTAAAAGGTAATGGCAAGACTTTTGGAGAGATTGCTGGTTCTGTATCGAACCTAATGTTGCACGAAGGAAGAAACAGTAAGCGGATAGATGTGGTGTTTGATGTGTACTGGAAAACATCAATCAAGAATGCTGAGAGATACAATCGTGGTTCAGCAAGTAGCACTCAATGGAAGAACATTGCCCCGGGACACAATGTAGTGCAGTGGAGAAAGCTGTTAAGTAATACAGACAGTAAAACAGCCTTGATAACATTCATCATGGACCAGTGGAAGCTAGCAGAGAACCGGGTAAAGCTTCAGGGCAAGCAGCTTTTTGCAACCTGTGGAGAGAGATGCTAGCCTAGAAATCTAGACGCACCCTAGTGGCAGCAAAATGTATTTTGGAGCCAGGGTAGTCTAGCAACTCTCCGTTGACTTTCGGAGCAGTAAAAACCTAAATTGGGTCAGGCCAATCACATCGTGTATAGAGTAGGCGGGGCGGGCTTAACATAATGACGACAGAGTTGCGACGGTTCCCTGCTACTTGAAAACAAAGAATGGCGGCTGCTGCTGGTGAACAGTCTTTCGAATCGGCTTTGGCCGCGACTCTGGAGGACTTGGAGTTAAGTTTTTCTTTGAGAAAAGAGCAAAGAACGGCACTTAAGTCATTCTTAAAAAAGGAAGATGTGTTCGTAGTTTTGCCGGCCAGATTCAAAAGTTGAATCTATCAACTAACGTTAGCTCCGCTGTTGGGAGAACGCTCTGGTTGGTTGAAGCGCTGTCCTATTGCGTGCAGAGTGAATTTGAAAGACAGCCGTTTATCCCGCCCCTCGGATTGAGCCGTGTCTATGGAGAGTTGCCAGACCTAACACCTTGATGTAGGTCTGGCTTTCCAGGCTAGAGAGATGCTATTGTCTGACCAAAAAAAGACTGGAATGTTGTTGAAGAGCTGAAATCTTCCCATGAGGAGGCCGATACCCGTATGCTCCTACATGAAAATCATGCTAGCCAGAATGGCTATCAAACCACAGTTATTGTGAGTGAGGATACAGATGTCATGATCCTTTGTCTTGGATGCTATAAGAAGATGAACTGCCCCCTTTATCAGAAATCTGGCACTCAGAATCGAACAAGGTACATCAACATCAGCAACCTTGCTCAGCTCCTTGGAGATGACCTATGTGATGCTCTTATAGGGGTACATGCCTTTACGGGTTGTGATAGCGTAAGTGCTTTTGCAGGACGAGGAAAACGTACTGCTCTCAAACTTGACACCTCACCGAAATGGATGAGAAATATCTCCCACTTATTTGTACAGGTATGCTGATGCTAGACTGGATGCGGGGACCCCCAGCACCAATTCCTGTTCTGGAGCTTATGGCCTGCAAGTGTTCACGGACCTGCAAGCTTGTCACTGTCCCTGTCTTGCCAATAAATTAAAGTGCACAGAAATGTGCAAGCTACAAACCTGCAGCAATCAGAGGGAGGAGGAGGAGGAGAAAACTGATGTAATGAAACTGGTTGAATATGATGATGACGATGATGCTGATGATGATGAATAAACAGAAACATTTTGCAATGACCAAATAAGTTCATGAATAAGGTATCATTATTTTGTTTTTCTTTGTATGACATGTTCTGTTCAAATAAAGTTACAGGATTTTTTCATTCTTTGGCTCAACGGTTAGTGTCATTGAAGGTTAATTTCTGTGACAAAGCTACCACTTACAAAAGGTTATCATGCTGAATTATCATCTAGAGATATGGACAAAAAAAAAAAATCAAACTAGAATTTGCCACCTTGGGTGGTACCAATTAGTGAAAATTGTGGCCTGGGCCCATGGACTATATTGCTTCTGCTGGTTAGCGAAGCATTAAAGAACTATCTCAACTGTAAAATAACATATCGGAGATTAAAATAATATCAGATATGTCTAATTTTAAATAAACACAAAAAAATAAAGAAGATAAGTAAACATTTTTTTACTTAAGTAAGAAATGTACTTTTGCTATGGTTTAATAAATGTCTATGGATATCTTCCACACACACACACACACACACACACACACACACACACACACACACACACACACAAAATCATTTTGGGGCAATTTGTTCTCTATATAGTGTTGATATGGCAACCAGTAAATACACCAAGTTTCGTCAGGCTAGCATGTGTGGAAGTATTTAAAACAAGTGTGTGACAACTAGCCCCGTGTTACGCTGTGTGGTGTGTCCTTCGAAGGTTCAGCCTTCACATTGAATGAATTTACACATAGTTTGTCTTAAAGCATATTAAAAACACCATAAACAACATTAAAAGCTGCATTTTCACCACAGGGGGACTTTAAAGTGTAGCCGAAATATAATGTCATAGAATAGATTAACCACACGAGGGAGTGATACTGCAAGACTTTAATGATTTCCTGTTTCTCCACTGCTTTGTCCTTCAGTCCTTCACTCGACACCGGTCAGATGACAGGTTTATATCAGTGTTCAGAACAGGACAGAAGATGCACGGAGAAATATCAAATATCACATACTTCAACAACAGCACATCTAGCGTTATCAAAGCGATAGTTCACCCCAAAATATTAATTCTGTCATCATAAACTAATGACATTCCAAAGCAAGAAGATTTTGTGAAGAATCTTGGTAACCAAAAATGTTTGGTTCCCATTCACTACCATTGTATTTTGTTGTCCATACAATGAACAATAAATGGGATCGGAATCTGTTCAGTCATGAACATTCTTCAGAATATCTTCTTTTATGTTCCACAGAAGAAAGAAAGTCATACAGTTTTGGAACAACATGGGAGTGTTGATTTCTGGGTGGATTCATCATAATCAATCTTTGGTCTATTATTATCATCATTATTACTTATATGTTGCACTCATTAAAATATAATTAAGGCTTTTGCAATCATAATGTTAATTTATTGTGATGTTTTCAAAATTAAAATAAGCTTTATAATCTCAGTGTCAAACTCATCTTGTTCTGCACTGGATACCTTTCCTTTACAGAGAGCTTTGTGCACTTCAAAACACACTGCACATAATATAGGCTACATTTAATTATTATTACATTTTAATATACAAAGCAAACACATGTTTGTTTTGCATATTTATATACTTTATACTGTAATTATCTACTTTTTTTCTCTAAACTTTAGTGAATTGTATCGCGCTACTGTTGAATGCCTGAGCCTCAACCAAATGCATTTCAATGTACAGATTGTCTTTAACATTTTGTATATATGACAAGTAAATAAACTTGACTTGACCCGCAAAATAACTGTTAAAATGACATTACTGGGCAGCAGCTTAAATACTCCTTAATAAATGAAGATAAATGTATTGCTGAAGCCAGCAGTGTAGAGTTATGAGCTTTGGGTTCGGCTGTGGACCGGCAGTCATGCTGTCGAACCGGTTCGTCCAGTTCAGAAGAACAAAAAATGGAACCGCAAGTATTTGGAGAAGTGAGTGACGGAGAGAAGGACCGAGGAGAGCACAGCGTGACGGAGAGAAGGACCGAGGAGAGCACAGCGCGGAGGTACGGTCACTTTAATCCGGGTTTACGGGCTTAAAAGGGGGTTTTATACATGTGTTTAAAAGCTTGTTTGGTGTGTTGAGAAGTTTTTCGTTTTTTTAATGAAAACTGAGAAATGTATCAGACTTTATATATTCAGCTCTGGGTTACACTTTACTTTACGGTGTCATTAGTACAGTGTAGGCTAATTATATATTTAAGTAGGCCTACTGAGTATTAACAATTAGCAACATGTAGCCTACTCACTATAGGATTAGCTTTCGCTGCATATAATTATACATAATTTACTGATATTATTATGTAACAAAGAAGCTGTGATATAAAGTGTTGCCCAGTTCTCTCACATGGAAACATGGAGGATGAGGATGCTTTATTTTGCTCGGTCATGTTCTTCTGTTAAACCCCATCTGACACTTAATTTATCATTTATCATTTCTTTAGATCAGCTGCCAATCATATTTACATCAGATATTTGAAGGATTAAAACAATAAAAAAAATATGTTCTCAGAACGTTTCGCTCATGTTATGTTTCAAAACTTCCATTTGTTAATATCTTTTTTTAAATGTTTATTATTGGTTATGGAAACATTGTATCATTCTTCAAACATTATGGAAACGTTACATTTGAATGTTCTCATCTCTGAACGTTCTAAAACGAGCAGTGACGTGTCATTGACGTCCAGATCACTTCGAACGAACATTCTATTAAAGTAACGCTTTTATATTAATATTCGATGTACTTTACGTTGTTTATAGATGCCAGATAAAGCAATAACTGTAAACATGTACACAATGCTCTGGACAGTGGGATGAAGCGACAGTCATAATGAGTGAGTTACAGGGAAAATTAGGGACGAGTTTATGGAAAACAGTGTCATATGAAAAGCCCAGATATGCAAATAATGCAACAGACAAAGAGAACGAAGCAGAGGAGAGGGTTTGATGTGAAGCGTTCAGAGGTAATGCTTTATTTCCTCTATTCACCTGCTTTTCTTTTCTTTCTTTTCTTTCATGCTTGTGAATGTCATGTGTATTCAGGGTTTTGGGATCTTTCCTCTGATGTGTGTGTGTCTGTATGTGGGTAAGATTTCATTCAGGAAGAATCACACACACACACACACACACACACACACACACACACACACACACACACACACACACACACACACACACACACACACACACACACACACACACACCAGCTCTTTTGTTAGTCGTTGACTCATGCTGTATTGTGAAGGGATTTGTGATGTTTGTGACTCACTCTGTCAAAGAGCGTCAAGAGGAGAGTCTGATCCCAGATCAGAGAGATAGAGTCACTCACTCCCAGTAACTCAAGAGACAGATAGAGTCACTCTCTCCCAGTAACTCGACAGATAGAGTCACTCTCTCCCAGTAACTCGACAGATAGAGTCACTCTCTCCCAGTAACTCGACAGATAGAGTCACTCTCTCCCAGTAACTCGACAGATAGAGTCACTCACTCCCAGTAACTCGACAGATAGAGTCACTCTCTCCCAGTAACTCGACAGATAGAGTCACTCACTCCCAGTAACTCGACAGATAGAGTCACTCTCTCCCAGTAACTCGACAGATAGAGTCACTCTCTCCCAGTAACTCGACAGATAGAGTCACTCACTCCCAGTAACTGGAGAGAGATAGAGTCACTCACTCCCAGTAACTCGACAGATAGAGTCACTCACTCCCAGTAACTCGACAGATAGAGTCACTCACTCCCAGTAACTGGAGAGAGATGGAGTCACTCACTCCCTGTAACTCGACAGATAGAGTCACTCACTCCCAGTAACTCGACAGATAGAGTCACTCACTCCCAGTAACTTGACAGATAGAGTCACTCACTCCCAGTAACTCGAGAGAAATAGAGTCACTCACTCCCAGTAACTCGAGAGAGATGGAGTCACTCACTCCCAGTAACTCGACAGATAGAGTCACTCACTCCCAGTAACTCGACAGATAGATTCACTCACTCCCAGTAACTCGAGAGAGATAGAGTCACTCACTCCCAGTAACTCGAGAGAGATAGAGTCACTCACTCACAGTAACTCGAGAGAGATAGAGTCACTCACTCCCAGTAACTCGACAGATAGATTCACTCACTCCCAGTAACTGGAGAGAGATAGAGTCACTCACTCCCAGTAACTGGAGAGAGATAGAGTCACTCACTCCCAGTAACTCGACAGATAGAGTCACTCTCTCCCAGTAACTCGACAGATAGAGTCACTCTCTCCCAGTAACTCGACAGATAGAGTCACTCACTCCCAGTAACTCGACAGATAGAGTCACTCTCTCCCAGTAACTCGACAGATAGAGTCACTCACTCCCAGTAACTCGACAGATAGAGTCACTCTCTCCCAGTAACTCGACAGATAGAGTCACTCACTCCCAGTAACTCGACAGATAGAGTCACTCTCTCCCAGTAACTCGACAGATAGAGTCACTCTCTCCCAGTAACTCGACAGATAGAGTCACTCACTCCCAGTAACTGGAGAGAGATAGAGTCACTCACTCCCAGTAACTCGAGAGAGATAGAGTCACTCACTCCCAGTAACTCGACAGATAGAGTCACTCTCTCCCAGTAACTCGACAGATAGAGTCACTCACTCCCAGTAACTCGACAGATAGAGTCACTCTCTCCCAATAACTCGACAGATAGAGTCACTCTCTCCCAGTAACTCGACAGATAGAGTCACTCACTCCCAGTAACTCGACAGATAGAGTCACTCACTCCCAGTAACTCGAGAGAGATAGAGTCACTCACTCCCAGTAACTCGAGAGAGATAGAGTCACTCACTCCCAGTAACTCGACAGATAGAGTCACTCACTCCCAATAACTCGACAGATAGAGTCACTCACTCCCAGTAACTCGACAGATAGAGTCACTCTCTCCCAGTAACTCGACAGATTCAGTAACTCGACAGATAGAGTCACTCTATCAAAACACGGTGAGTAATGTCTTGTCCTGTTATTATCATGCGTCGCGTCTGAATGCGTTGTTGTTTTTGGAGCTCTATCGATTTGATTTATAATTCTTGATTTTTCTCGCTGCCTGCTGTGAGTGTGTTTGCTTCGGAGCTGTAAGCTCCGTCTTAGCCTCGTATTTCCTTGTTTTGAACCATCATTTACTACAATTTCTAGTTGTTTATATTACTACTAAATACAGCTTACCCAACCATGACGCACAACACGCTAGTAATTCGCTAGCCTGTTAACGCGCCACCCTTGCGCTCAGCTATTTTTATTTATTTATTTTCTCTCGCGCCTTTGAGTTCATAAAAGCTCAGGTGAATAAGAAACACTCAACAAACACGGTGAGTAATGTCTTGTCCTGTCATTATCATGCGTTGCGTCTGAATGCGTTGTTGTTTTTGGAGCTCTATCGATTTGATTTATAATTCTTGATTTTTCTCTTTAAACTCGCTTACAACGAACATTTTCTACTTTTCCTCACTGAGAAGCACTACTGCTCAAACCTCATTGTTACAACGCGGACTGTTGAGCAGACGCGTCTCAAGCCTATTAGTGATCCAACGCTGCATACTCTTAAAGGTTACGTCCGTGGATCACGGCTGAACGCGTCTTCTCCACACTCACTTATAAACAAACACTTTTTTTTCGCCTATCGTGCGTCTACTCTACACCCCTACCACTAAAAAACCTCGTAGTTACAACGCGGACTGTTGAGCAGACGCGTCTCAAGCCTATTAGTGATCCAACGCTGCATACTCTTAAAGGTTACGTCCGTGGATCACGGCTGAACGCGTCTTCTCCACACTCATTTACAAACAAACTTATAATATAAATTAGTATTAATATTGATAGCATCACTGGTAGCTTCGTTGCTAACTCACTGTCCATCTGTTAAAATGGCGAATATATCAGATGTAAGTAGTCTACCGCTTGGTGCAGGTGAGGACACATTTGAGCTTCACGCACTGCAGTCTGAGCTGGAAGCTGTTGAGAAACAGATCCACAACCTTTTATTGAGACAGGCCGAGCTGAGAGACCGGTGTTTGGCTCTTGAAACATCACGTGCCGATGCACACAAATCAGTGTTTAACGTTACTAACCCGCTGACTCCGACCGCGTCTACTCCGTGCGTTCCTCAGCATCGGTTGCAATCAGCCATGGTCTCGTTCACTCCGGCTCCAACACGCCACCACGAAGCCTGGGTGGTTCCGCAGCGGAAGACGCGAGTCAGGTTTAGACCAAGACTTTCTCCGACCCTCCCGGTTTTCGAGTTATCCACACAAAACCGCTTCTCCCCTCTACGCGAAACAGAACGCGATGCTGTGATCATCGGCGATTCCATCGTTCGGCACGTACACGTTACGTTAGGTAAAAGTAAGGTGCAAAGTCACTGCTTCCCTGGTGCTCGTGTTTCTGAAATCGCTGCTCGCGTTCCCGAGATCCTGAACGGTGACGAGCGCGTCGGAACTGTGGTCCTGCACGCGGGAGTGAACGACATCAGGCTGCGCCAGACGGAGATTCTGAAGAAAGACTTAAGGAATCTAATCGATACGGTACGCAGCACATCGCCTGAAACAACGATCATTGTGTCAGGACCGCTTCCCACGTACCGACTAGGGCATGAAAAGTTCAGCAGATTATTTGCGCTAAATGAATGGTTAATGTCATGGTGCAATGAGCAGAAACTGCTCTTTGTAAATAATTGGAATCTGTTTTGGGAGCGTCCTAGGCTTTTCCGTGCTGATGGCTTACACCCAAGCAGATTCGGAGCGGATCTTCTGTCAGATAACATCTCCAAAATGTTAAATACCCTTTGACTAGTAACCAAAAGTCCAAATCATAGTCTCTGCTGCACCAATTCAACTGATATAAATACTAGTGTAGAACATTGCATAGAAACCGTGTCTATTCCTCGTTTAGTGAGATCAAATAATAAATCTAATGCAGGATCTAGGAAAAATCTAATTGTTATTAAAACAGAAAATGTTGCTATTAGTAAACAAAAACTATTTCTAAAGCTAGGTCTTCTAAACATTAGATCACTCACACCTAAGGCAGTTATTGTAAATGAAATAGTCACAGATAATAGCTTCGATGTACTTTGCCTTACTGAAACCTGGCTTAAACCAAATGATTATTTCGGTATTAATGAGTCTACTCCTCCTGGATACTATTATAAGCATAAGCCCCGTCTGATTGGCCGTGGTGGAGGTGTTGCAACCATTTATAAAGATATTCTAAATGTTACTCAGAAAACGGGTTATAAGTTTATTTCATTTGAAGTACTTGTACTAAATGTTACACTCTTAGATGTTAGAAAAACATCCCTATTATCTCTAGCCTTGGCTACCGTATATAGACCGCCAGGGCCTTACGCTGAGTTCCTAAAAGAGTTTGCAGATTTTCTCTCAGACCTATTAGTCAATGTCGATAAAGCATTAATTGTTGGAGATTTTAACATACACGTAGATAATCCAAATGATGCGTTAGGAGCTGCGTTTACAGATTTATTAAATTCATTTGGGGTCAAGCAAAACGTCACCGGACCAACTCATCGTCTTAATCATACACTCGATTTAATTATATCACATGGAACCGATCCGACCGATATAGATATCATTCCACAAAGTGATGAAGTCACTGATCACTACATGGTAACTTGCATATTACGTACTGCTGTAATATGTCATGCGGCGTCGCGTTATCAACCAGGCAGAACAATCCTCCCATCCACCATAGATAATTTCTCAAATTGCTTATCTAATCTGTCTCAGCTGCTGCCTGAACCCAAACAAACAGATGAACTAGAAGAACTAACTAGCACTATGAGCACCATTCTCTCTAGAACATTGGATGTGGTTGCACCTATTAAATTAAAAAAGGTCAGAGAGAAAAATAAAGCACCATGGTATAACAATACTACGCATGTTTTAAAGAGAGAAACCCGTATTTTAGAGCGTAAATGGAAACAAACTAATTTAGAGGTCTTTAGAATCGCGTGGAAAGACAGTATGTCACGTTATAAAAAGGCCCTAAAAGCTGCCAGGGCTGAGCACCTCCGCAAACTAATAGAAAACAACCAAAACAATCCAAGGTTTCTATTTAACACCGTGGCTAGACTAACACATAAACAGACGTCACCCGAACAAAATATCCCGTTACACTTCAGTAGTAATGATTTCATGAACTTCTTCACTGAGAAAATAGAAAGCATCAGAACCACAATTATAAACGTTCAATCTTCAATCGCGCCTTATAATTCAGCTTCAATTATCACCCCGAAAGAACAATTACAGTGCTTTACAACTATAGAACAAAAAGAGTTAAATAAACTTATCACTTCATCTAAAACAACAACATGTTTATTAGATCCTATACCAACTAAACTACTGAAAGAAGTGTTACCTGTAGTGGAAGAGCCTCTCCTCAATATTATTAACTCGTCTTTATCTCTAGGTCATGTTCCAAGAACATTTAAACTGGCAGTTATAAAACCTCTCATTAAGAAACCACAATTAGATCATAATAATCTAGCAAATTATAGACCCATTTCAAATCTTCCATTTATGTCTAAAATATTAGAAAAAGTGGTGTCCGCTCAACTGGGCTCTTTCTTGCAACAAAATGATATCTATGAAAAGTTTCAGTCTGGATTCAGACCGCATCATAGCACTGAAACTGCGCTCGTTAAAATCACAAATGATTTACTTTTAGCTTCTGACCAAGGCTGTATCTCAATACTAGTTTTACTTGATCTTAGTGCTGCGTTCGATACTATAGATCACACATTACTCTTAGATCGACTACAAAATTATACTGGTGTTCAAGGACAAGCACTAAGCTGGTTCAAATCATACCTATCTGACCGCTACCATTTTGTCTATTTAAATGGAGAAAAATCGATCATAACTCCAGTAAACTATGGAGTGCCGCAGGGATCTGTATTAGGCCCTCTGTTATTTTCAATATACATGATGCCACTTGGAAATATTATAAGGAAACATGGAATTAGTTTCCATTGTTATGCTGATGACACTCAAATATATATTTCATCACGGCCGGATGAAAACGCTGCATTTTCCAAATTGACAGAGTGTGTTAAAGATATAAAAGATTGGATGACGCGTAATTTTCTTTTATTAAATCCAGACAAGACAGAGGTAATACTTATCGGTTCAAAAAACCGCCCACAAAACCTCGCACAATACAACTTTAACATCATAGGATGTCCTGTTACTTTATCCTCTACAGTAAAAGACCTGGGTGTTATACTCGATTGCAACCTGTCTTTTGAAAATCATATTTCATATGTTACAAAAACAGCCTTTTTCCACCTTAGAAACATTGCTAAGCTACGTAATATGCTATCAGTTCTGATGCAGAAAAGTTAGTTCATGCATTCATGACCTCGAGACTGGATTACTGTAATGCTTTATTAGCTGGTTGTCCTGCATCCTCAATAAACAAGCTACAGTTAGTCCAAAATGCCGCCGCTAGAGTTCTTACGAGATCAAGAAAATATGATCATATAACACCGATTTTATCATCACTGCATTGGTTACCTATAAAGTTCCGTATTAATTACAAGGTATTGCTACTGACTTATAAAGCCCTAAACGGCTTAGCTCCAGTCTATTTAACGGATCTTCTATCGCCCTATAATCCATCGCGCTCTTTAAGATCACTAAATTCAAGGCTTTTGGTCATACCTAGGATATCCAGAACCACCAAAGGAGGGAGAGCATTTTCACATTTGGCTCCAAAACTCTGGAATAGTCTTCCTGATACTGTTCGTTGCTCAGACTCACTCTCCCAGTTTAAAACTAGATTAAAGTCGCATCTCTTCAGCCAGGCATTCATATAATCCTACAGTTCAAACTACAATCCGGCCTCTATCCAATGCCAGAGGAGAACTGGCCCCCGACTGAGCCTGGGTTCTCCCAAGGTTTTTTTCTCCATTAAGGCACCTGATGGAGTTTTAGGACACCATTAGGTCACTTGATGGAGTTTTTCGGTTCCTTGCCACTGTTGCCTTTGGCTTGCTCAGTTGGGGATATTTTGGGGATATTTAATTTAATTTAATCAATCAATAAATTCCTCTTGAAACAAACTTTGTTGTATTATTTTAATTTAATACTGTGAAGCTGCTTTGATGCAATCTGTATTGTGAAAAGCGCTATACAAATAAACTTGACTTGACTTGACTTGACTCACTCCCAGTAACTCGAGAGAGATAGAGTCATTCACTCCCAGTAACTCGAGAGAGATAGAGTCACTCACTCCCAGTAACTCGACAGATAGAGTCACTCACTCCCAGTAACTCGACAGATAGAGTCACTCACTCCCAGTAACTCGAGAGAGATAGAGTCACTCACTCCCAGTAACTCGAGAGAGATAGAGTCACTCACTCCCAGTAACTCGAGAGAGATAGAGTCACTCACTCCCAGTAACTCGACAGATAGAGTCACTCACTCCCAGTAACTCGACAGATAGATTCACTCACTCCCAGTAACTCGACAGATAGAGTCACTCACTCCCAGTAACTCGAGAGAGATAGAGTCACTCACTCCCAGTAACTCGACAGATAGATTCACTCACTCCCAGTAACTCGAGAGATAGATTCACTCACTCCCAGTAACTCGAGAGAGATAGAGTCACTCTCTCCCAGTAACTCGACAGATAGAGTCACTCTCTCCCAGTAACTCGACAGATAGAGTCACTCTCTCCCAGTAACTCGACAGATAGAGTCACTCACTCCCAGTAACTCGACAGATAGAGTCACTCTCTCCCAGTAACTCGACAGATAGAGTCACTCTCTCCCAGTAACTCGACAGATAGAGTCACTCACTCCCAGTAACTCGACAGATAGAGTCACTCACTCCCAGTAACTGGAGAGAGATAGAGTCACTCACTCCCAGTAACTCGAGAGAGATAGAGTCACTCACTCCCAGTAACTCGACAGATAGAGTCACTCTCTCCCAGTAACTCGACAGATAGAGTCACTCACTCCCAGTAACTCGACAGATAGAGTCACTCTCTCCCAATAACTCGACAGATAGAGTCACTCTCTCCCAGTAACTCGACAGATAGAGTCACTCACTCCCAGTAACTCGACAGATAGAGTCACTCACTCCCAGTAACTCGAGAGAGATAGAGTCACTCACTCCCAGTAACTCGAGAGAGATAGAGTCACTCACTCCCAGTAACTCGACAGATAGAGTCACTCACTCCCAATAACTCGACAGATAGAGTCACTCACTCCCAGTAACTCGACAGATAGAGTCACTCTCTCCCAGTAACTCGACAGATTCAGTAACTCGACAGATAGAGTCACTCACTCCCAGTAACTCGACAGATAGAGTCACTCACTCCCAGTAACTCGAGAGAGATAGAGTCACTCACTCCCAGTAACTCGAGAGAGATAGTCACTCACTCCCAGTAACTCGACAGATAGAGTCACTCACTCCCAGTAACTCGACAGATAGAGTCACTCACTCCCAGTAACTCGAGAGAGATAGAGTCACTCACTCCCAGTAACTCGAGAGAGATAGAGTCACTCACTCCCAGTAACTCGAGAGAGATAGAGTCACTCACTCCCAGTAACTCGACAGATAGAGTCACTCACTCCCAGTAACTCGACAGATAGATTCACTCACTCCCAGTAACTCGACAGATAGAGTCACTCACTCCCAGTAACTCGAGAGAGATAGAGTCACTCACTCCCAGTAACTCGACAGATAGATTCACTCACTCCCAGTAACTCGACAGATAGAGTCACTCACTCCCAGTAACTCGAGAGAGATAGAGTCACTCACTCCCAGTAACTCGAGAGAGATAGAGTCACTCACTCCCAGTAACTCGACAGATAGAGTCACTCACTCCCAATAACTCGACAGATAGAGTCACTCACTCCCAGTAACTCGACAGATAGAGTCACTCTCTCCCAGTAACTCGACAGATTCAGTAACTCGACAGATAGAGTCACTCACTCCCAGTAACTCGACAGATAGAGTCACTCACTCCCAGTAACTCGAGAGAGATAGAGTCACTCACTCCCAGTAACTCGAGAGAGATAGAGTCACTCACTCCCAGTAACTCGACAGATAGAGTCACTCACTCCCAGTAACTCGACAGATAGAGTCACTCACTCCCAGTAACTCGAGAGAGATAGAGTCACTCTCTCCCAGTAACTCGACAGATAGAGTCACTCTCTCCCAGTAACTCGAGAGAGATAGAGTCACTCACTCCCAGTAACTCGACAGATAGAGTCACTCACTCCCAGTAACTCGACAGATAGAGTCACTCACTCCCAGTAACTCGACAGATAGAGTCACTCACTCCCAGTAACTCGAGAGAGATAGAGTCACTCACTTCCAGTAACTCGACAGATAGATTCACTCACTCCCAGTAACTCGAGAGATAGATTCACTCACTCCCAGTAACTCGAGAGAGATAGAGTCACTCACTCCCAGTAACTCGACAGATAGAGTCACTCTCTCCCAGTAACTCGACAGATAGAGTCACTCACTCCCAGTAACTCGACAGATAGAGTCACTCACTCCCAGTAACTCGAGAGAGATAGAGTCACTCACTCCCAGTAACTGGAGAGAGATAGAGTCACTCACTCCCAGTAACTCGACAGATAGAGTCACTCACTCCCAGTAACTCGACAGATAGAGTCACTCACTCCCAGTAACTCGAGAGAGATAGAGTCACTCTCTCCCAGTAACTCGACAGACAGAGTCACTCTCTCCCAGTAACTCGACAGATAGAGTCACTCACTCCCAGTAGCTCGACAGATAGAGTCACTCTCTCCCAGTAACTCGACAGATAGAGTCACTCTCTCCCAGTAACTCGACAGATAGAGTCACTCTCTCCCAGTAACTCGACAGATAGAGTCACTCACTCCCAGTAACTCGACAGATAGAGTCACTCTCTCCCAGTAACTCAAGAGACAGATAGAGTCACTCTCTCCCAGTAACTCGACAGATAGAGTCACTCTCTCCCAGTAACTCGACAGATAGAGTAACTCGAGAGAGATAGAGTCACTCACTCCCAGTAACTCGAGAGAGATGGAGTCACTCACTCCCAGTAACTCGACAGATAGAGTCACTCACTCCCAGTAACTCGACAGATAGATTCACTCACTCCCAGTAACTCGAGAGAGATAGAGTCACTCACTCCCAGTAACTCGAGAGAGATAGAGTCACTCACTCCCAGTAACTTGACAGATAGATTCACTCACTCCCAGTAACTGGAGAGAGATAGAGTCACTCACTCCCAGTAACTGGAGAGAGATAGAGTCACTCACTCCCAGTAACTCGACAGATAGAGTCACTCTCTCCCAGTAACTCGACAGATAGAGTCACTCTCTCCCAGTAACTCGACAGATAGAGTCACTCACTCCCAGTAACTCGACAGATAGAGTCACTCTCTCCCAGTAACTCGACAGATAGAGTCACTCACTCCCAGTAACTCGACAGATAGAGTCACTCACTCCCAGTAACTCGACAGATAGAGTCACTCACTCCCAGTAACTGGAGAGAGATAGAGTCACTCACTCCCAGTAACTCGAGAGAGATAGAGTCACTCACTCCCAGTAACTCGACAGATAGAGTCACTCACTCCCAGTAACTCGACAGATAGATTCACTCACTCCCAGTAACTCGAGAGAGATAGAGTCACTCACTCCCAGTAACTCGAGAGAGATAGAGTCACTCACTCCCAGTAACTCGACAGATAGATTCACTCACTCCCAGTAACTGGAGAGAGATAGAGTCACTCACTCCCAGTAACTGGAGAGAGATAGAGTCACTCACTCCCTAGAGTCACTCACTCCCAGTAACTCGAGAGAGATAGAGTCACTCACTCCCAGTAACTCGACAGATAGAGTCACTCTCTCCCAGTAACTCGACAGATAGAGTCACTCTCTCCCAGTAACTCGACAGATAGAGTCACTCACTCCCAGTAACTCGACAGATAGAGTCACTCACTCCCAGTAACTCGACAGATAGAGTCACTCTCTCCCAGTAACTCGACAGATAGAGTCACTCACTCCCAGTAACGCGACAGATAGAGTCACTCACTCCCAGTAACTGGAGAGAGATAGAGTCACTCACTCCCAGTAACTCGAGAGAGATAGAGTCACTCACTCCCAGTAACTCGACAGATAGAGTCACTCTCTCCCAGTAACTCGACAGATAGAGTCACTCACTCCCAGTAACTCGACAGATAGAGTCACTCTCTCCCAATAACTCGACAGATAGAGTCACTCTCTCCCAGTAACTCGACAGATAGAGTCACTCACTCCCAGTAACTCGACAGATAGAGTCACTCACTCCCAGTAACTCGAGAGAGATAGAGTCACTCACTCCCAGTAACTCGAGAGAGATAGAGTCACTCACTCCCAGTAACTCGACAGATAGAGTCACTCACTCCCAATAACTCGACAGATAGAGTCACTCACTCCCAGTAACTCGACAGATAGAGTCACTCTCTCCCAGTAACTCGACAGATTCAGTAACTCGACAGATAGACTCACTCACTCCCAGTAACTCGACAGATAGAGTCACTCACTCCCAGTAACTCGAGAGAGATAGAGTCACTCACTCCCAGTAACTCGAGAGAGATAGAGTCACTCACTCCCAGTAACTCGAGAGAGATAGAGTCACTCACTCCCAGTAACTCGACAGATAGAGTCACTCACTCCCAGTAACTCGACAGATAGAGTCACTCACTCCCAGTAACTCGAGAGAGATAGAGTCACTCACTCCCAGTAACTCGAGAGAGATAGAGTCACTCACTCCCAGTAACTCGACAGATAGAGTCACTCACTCCCAGTAACTCGACAGATAGATTCACTCACTCCCAGTAACTCGACAGATAGAGTCACTCACTCCCAGTAACTCGAGAGAGATAGAGTCACTCACTCCCAGTAACTCGACAGATAGATTCACTCACTCCCAGTAACTCGAGAGATAGATTCACTCACTCCCAGTAACTCGAGAGAGATAGAGTCACTCACTCCCAGTAACTCGACAGATAGAGTCACTCTCTCCCAGTAACTCGACAGATAGAGTCACTCACTCCCAGTAACTCGACAGATAGAGTCACTCACTCCCAGTAACTGGAGAGAGATAGAGTCACTCACTCCCAGTAACTGGAGAGAGATAGAGTCACTCACTCCCAGTAACTCGACAGATAGACTCACTCACTCCCAGTAACTCGACAGATAGAGTCACTCACTCCCAGTAACTCGACAGATAGAGTCACTCACTCCCAGTAACTCGACAGATAGAGTCACTCACTCCCAGTAACTCGAGAGAGATAGAGTCACTCACTCCCAGTAACTCGACAGATAGATTCACTCACTCCCAGTAACTCGAGAGATAGATTCACTCACTCCCAGTAACTCGAGAGAGATAGAGTCACTCACTCCCAGTAACTCGACAGATAGAGTCACTCTCTCCCAGTAACTCGACAGATAGAGTCACTCACTCCCAGTAACTCGACAGATAGAGTCACTCACTCCCAGTAACTCGAGAGAGATAGAGTCACTCACTCCCAGTAACTGGAGAGAGATAGACTCACTCACTCCCAGTAACTCGACAGATAGAGTCACTCACTCCCAGTAACTCGACAGATAGAGTCACTCACTCCCAGTAACTCGACAGATAGAGTCACTCACTCCCAGTAACTCGACAGATAGAGTCACTCACTCCCAGTAACTCGAGAGAGATAGAGTCACTCACTCCCAGTAACTCGACAGATAGATTCACTCACTCCCACTAACTCGACAGATAGATTCACTCACTCCCAGTAACTCGAGAGAGATAGAGTCACTCACTCCCAGTAACTCGACAGATAGAGTCACTCACTCCCAGTAACTCGACAGATAGAGTCACTCACTCCCAGTAACTGGAGAGAGATAGAGTCACTCTCTCCCAGTAACTGGAGAGAGATAGAGTCACTCACTCCCAGTAACTCGACAGATAGAGTCACTCTCTCCCAGTAACTCGACAGATAGAGTCACTCACTCCCAGTAACTCGACAGATAGAGTCACTCACTCCCAGTAACTCGACAGATAGAGTCACTCTCTCCCAGTAACTCGACAGATAGAGTCACTCACTCCCAGTAACTCGACAGATAGAGTCACTCACTCCCAGTAACTCGACAGATAGAGTCACTCACTCCCAGTAACTCGACAGATAGAGTCACTCTCTCCCAGTAACTCGACAGATAGAGTCACTCTCTCCCAGTAACTCGACAGATAGAGTGACAGATAGAGTCACTCTCTCCCAGTAACTCGACAGATAGAGTCACTCACTCCCAGTAACTCGACAGATAGAGTCACTCTCTCCCAGTAACTCGACAGATAGAGTCACTCTCTCCCAGTAACTCGACAGATAGAGTCACTCTCTCCCAGTAACTCGACAGATAGAGTGACAGATAGAGTCACTCTCTCCCAGTAACTCGACAGATAGAGTCACTCACTCCCAGTAACTCGACAGATAGAGTCACTCTCTCCCAGTAACTCGACAGATAGAGTCACTCACTCCCAGTAACTCGACAGATAGAGTCACTCACTCCCAGTAACTCACACTGAAGCTCTGGCGATCTGATATAATAACATTATTAACAGTGTTTGAGTGGAGTAATTGGAGATATACTTCAGATGCAGATTGTGTGATAGTGAGGCTTGTGTTCAGAGAATATGTCTGGAATTAAGTGTGTTTGTCTTGCAGTTGTTCTTGTTTCCAGCATAAGCACATGTGTTGTGATTTATGCTTTTCTAAACTCAGTTCAAAAGTTTGTGGTCGGTGAGATTCCTCTAATGTGTCTGGAAGAGTCTCTTCTGCTGCGTTCATCAGATCAGAAATACAGTAAAAACAGTGAAATATGATTCCAATGTAAATCATCTGTTTATCTGTAAATCATTAATATAATTTATTCCTGTGATCAAAGCTGAATGTTCAGCATCATTACTTCAGTCTTCAGTGTCACAAGATCCTTCACAAATCACTCTAATATGAGGATTTGATGATCAAGAAACATTTATGATTATTATCAGTGTTGAAAACAGTTCATATGTGTGTTGAAACTTTGATGCACTTTATTTTTCAGGACTCTTTGTTGAAGAGAAAGTTTAAAAGAACAGCATTTATTTGAAATAGAATATTCTGTAACATGTCTTTACAGTCACTTGTGACAAATGTACAGTTTCTTACAGTCACTAGGACACATCTCTCAATACTTCACAACTCTTCACCCAGTGAGCTCAAGTGTATCTGTATCGGTGGATGGTGGATGGTGTGTGTGTACAAGTTCTTGTATTTTGGGGGGAAAGACATAAAATATATTGAATATCATGTCTGATTCATTCCAGGAACATATATTGTCCTTGTTTGACAGAAGAAAACACGGTGTAATGCTAACCTGTTGTTAGTGTTTGTTAGGCCATCGTTTTGTGAGTGACAAAGTGTGTTTGTCGGCTGTCAACCTTTGCTAGTCTTACGGAAGAGTGTGTTGATGTGAGACATGTATGAAGTGATTTGGTAGTTTTAGTGTATTTTGAATGTGAAATTACAGTTTTTTTCAATTGCTAACACACTAAACTGACACACACAGCACAGTTGTGTATCTCACACACACACACACACACACACACACACACACACACACACACACACACACACACACACACACACACACACACACAGAGAGAGCAGAACCTCTTCTCACGTCTCCAAAAGTCTAAACACATTTTCTGCTTTACACACATTTTGCAATTCAAAACGGCACTTTTTAAATCTGTCATAAAGTCACATGATTGCCATTTCAAAACACTGCCATTCAAAATGACACTCCATGATCTGATTGGCCAATATATGAGTCACCTGACCAAACACCTCAATGCTTAACTGTTAACACTTCAGTCTTTTTCAGTTTACTGTTTTTTTTGTGAGCATGTTTGTGTTCAGTCCAGTGTAAATATTTGAACAGCATGTGTGTGTGTCTGCAAATATTTCTGTGCATGTGAACAATCTGAAGACTTTTCTACAATTTGAACTATTTTAGTGTTATGGCGAAGCATCCTGAAGATGAGAGTGCTCTTCATTACACCCATCAGTGTGTCGTTGGTCAGACAAAACTCTGCTAATATGAATGAAGTGTGTGCCAAAGTTTGATTCTGATAATGCTATGTGTAGTTTTGTGTTGCAGTGCTTCATTTCTGCAGGATATATGAGGTATTGTGCAGTTTGTGTGTGTGGTTTTGTGAATTATGTGAAGTATTTTGATAAAACCAGCCTAGTTTGCCAAACTGTGTGTTAGTGATTGGAAAAAAAACTGTAATATCTCGGCAGTCAGGAGAACTGTGTGAAGAGATGTGACAAAGTGACTCAAGTATTGAGGAAAAACTGTAATGTGTCCTTGATTTATGGAGAAAGTGTGTGTGTGTGTGTGTGTGTGTGTGTGTGTGTGTGTGTGTGTGTGTGTGTGTGTGTGTGTGTGTGTGTGTGTGTGTGTGTGTGTGTGTGTGTGTGTGTGTGTCAAGTCACCTTTATTTATATAGCACTATTTACAACACAGAGTGTTTCAAAGCAGCTTTACAGAGATAACTGGAAATAATGCAACAAAGTTTGTTTTATGGGCGACACTTTACAATAAGGTTCATTAGTTAACATTAGTTAACTACCTTAGTTAACATGAACTAAGAATGAACAATACTTTTCCAGCATTTATTACAGTTTTTCTCGATTGTTTACACACATTTTCTGGTACTTGAGACACAATGACCACAACATGTAACTCATTCACCAACCCCCTGAACCAATTCTGCTAAACTACAAGCACAATTCCTGCTTTACACTCAAATTGTACTTCTAAAACACACTTTTTTCAAAACACTACACACAATTCTCTGCTTTTGGCACAATTTTCATGCAGAAAATCTCTTGTTTTCACAAGGAACACACTGCCATTCAAATATACACACTGACTCATCACATGGGCAAACACCCGTCACACAGTTTTACAATTAGCAATCAGAGCTTTAGCATAAAGGGTAACAGGTGAGCAGCTCTTCAGTGGAGCAATGGAGGCCAACATTGGATTTTTTTTTTTTTTACTGTAACTGTATACAGTAAATTCTTCTGTTGTTTTGTATGTAGACCACTGTATGTACAACTTTGTGTTGGTTTGGGATGTACACTGTGTACATTGTTTTTGTGGGAAAAATAAAATATATTTGTTACCATGTATTTGTGTGTTCTGAGTATAAAAACAATATTCTCAAATATTTTACAACACACTTATGTATGTACTGTCTGTAGTAAGTGAACACTTAACAGAAAGGCCTAAGTCATTATGATGAATGGAGAAGAAGTGTTTTCCATTCATCATAGTGTTTTACATTGAGCACATCAGTGTTCAACTGGTTCTTATAAATGTCTATTCATATGATGGTTTGTGTGTGTCATTTGAAAACAAAATACCATTTTGAGAAGAAATAACATTGTTTTGAATGTAAAGTGTCATTTTGCAGGAGAATTGAGGGGTTTTGCCCATTGTGTGTGTTTTTGGGGATTTGTGTGTAGAGTTCTGAGAATATGAGGCATGCTTTCAGAAAATGTGTGTAAACAATCGAGAAAAACTGTAATCTTAGTTCACATTAATTTCATCATTTACTCTACGTTATTAAAATCAAAGGTTGTATTTGTTAACATTAGTTACTGCACTGTGAACTAACATGAACTAACTATGAACAGCTGTATTTTTATTAACTAACATTAACAAAGATTAATAAATACTGTAACAAATGTACTGCTCATTGTTAGTTCATGTTACTTAATACATGAACTAATGTTAACTAATGAACCTTATTGTAAAGTGTTACCGTTTTATGTATATATATATCCGCTCTGGAGAAAACAGTGTCATATAATGGTGTCAATGCAGGCAGATCAGTAATATTGTTGAATATTAAGTGTGTGTGTGTGTGTGTGTGTAATTGGGTGTTTCTGCTTAGGCAACAGACATTTGGTTCCACAGGTGTGTGTGTGTGTGTGTGCGTGTGTGTGTGTGTGTGTGTGTGTGTGTGTGTGTGTGTGTGTGTGTGTGTGTGTGTGTGTGTGTGTGTGTAATTGGGTGTTTCTGCTTAGGCAACAGACATTTGGTTCCACTGGTGTGTGTGTGTGTGTGTGTGTGTGTGTGTGTGTGTGTGTGTGTGTGTGTGTGTGTGTGTGTGTGTGTGTGTGTGTGTGTGTGTGTGTGTGTGTGTGTGTGTGTGTGTGTGTGTGTGTGTGTGTGTGTGTGTGTGTGTGTGTGTGTGTGTGTGTGTAAGAAATATTCGCTGTATCCAGTTCATCCTGTTCACGTAAATTCACTTTGAACGTGACATCAGAAGCTTTTGTCTGTTTTGTCCAGGGTAGACACACACTATAAACACACACGTCACAGTTGTTCTCGTTTTTTCCTCTTTTTTTACATGTGTTTGTGTTTTTATTTGTTAGTGTTCATCTTCTAAAGAATAAGACGTGATGTCCGTCCGTGGTTGAATACTGAACTTTAGTGAAATGAGAGCATTTGCATGTGTGTGTCAGTGTGTGTTTGAGCTGTTGTGCTGTTGTCAGCGCTATAATCTACTGTGTACATGTTCATTTACAGCATTCAGTGTATAAATAGGAAGAAGCACAGGTGTAGTTTATCTCAGATCTGATTTGGCAGTGAAATGACATGTTTCTCATCGTGTTTGACTGTAAACCTGTCGTCACTCAGAGCCGGTTTATTGACTGACGTCTCCATCACACGCTTACTAATGAAGGCTCTCATGCTTCCACTGCACAAAGGGCTCTTAATAGCAGAATAATGTTCTTTAGATACTTCAGAGTAAGAGAAAATACTTATTTTAAACTCTTAGGTTTAAATATTACATTTAATCAATTTTATTTTATTTTATTAATAAATCAAAATTAATAAATAAATAATAATAATACAATTAATTAATACATTTAATAAATGTAAATTTTCTAACTTTTGTGTCGGGGTCATATTGATTTCCATGCAACAGTGACAAAATAAAACACCTTAGAAACACAGCAAAAAAAAGAGTCAAAAAATAAGAATTGGCCGTTTCTTGTCAGTTTCACAGCCAAACATAATCTGTCAAAGGACGTTTTTGTGTGTGTGTGTGTGTGTGTGTGTGTGTGTGTGTGTGTGTGTGTGTGTGTGTGTGTGTGTGTGTGTGTGTGTGTGTGTGTGTGTGTTTGTTTGTGTGTTTGTTGCTAGACTGAAAAGAATTGTAAGAGACAGTTTGAGAACCAGGCATAACAAAAATGAAAAAGGAGAACAAATAGCAATAAATACTTAAACAAGTGCAAATAATGATAGATACTATATAATTATTAATTACTATGTCTGTGCGGCTAATTAAATATGTGGGTCAAATTGACTCCTCCTAACACAATAGAAATACATGGAAAGTTGTACATTTCTCTCATTTTTAAAACTGTGTAGTCTTTGACAAGCTACAATACAGGTTTCCATTAATCGAAAACACTTTACAATAAGGTTGATTAATGTATTAACTAACATGAGCAAGCAATACATTTGTTACAGTATTTGTTCATCTTTGTTTATGTTAGTTTATACAAATACAGCTGTTCATAGTTCGTTCATGTTATTCACGGTGCATTAACTAATGTGAACAAGATTTTAATTAAGCATTAGTAACATTAACAAAGATTGATAAATGATGTATAGCTAAATGCAGTTCATTATTAGCCCATGTTAACTAATGTAGTGATTGATTTGAAGTGTTTCTCTTGTGTTCTTCAAGCGCAGATGTGATGGCCTGCAGATCCAGGAGCGGAGCTTCTCTACATGGATTCGCTTCAAAACACCGACAAGAACCTTTTGAAAACCTCTGAGAACATTCATTTGTGAAACAACTGCATCTGCTCTCAAACCCTCACTTTCCCGGAGTTGATTTGGACGATGTAAGTTGTTACCCCTCCTCGGCAGACACGCGCGTTTCCATTACAGATTTGCGCAAAACTTTTGCGATGTTTTTTAAATGTCGACAAAAAACTATTGCGAAATGACGGTGTTTCCATTGACCGATGTTATGCGACTAAAACTTCATTTTTTCCTCTCGCGATCAGTAAAATCATCCCAAAAACCAAGGCAACGGACGCTGGTAGTGTTCTCTTACGAGAGGTTCTCTCGTATTGCGTAAGTTAGCTTACGCTACGGGAAAGTCATCTTTTCTCGAGATCTGAAGCCAAAAAATTATCCTTAATTTTTATAATTTTGTCAATGCAGTGCAGCAGCACGCAGACCTAGGGCAGGCTTACTAGCGTGCCCATTGGCTGCCCTGCGGCAACTGCAGCAGCCTATCGCTGAGCCTTAGACGTGACGTCACGTCCAATGAGCGTGCTTGGTGCGCCTCATGCGTCACAGCCCGCGAAAGAGGGGGTGTGGCTTAGCGTATACAAGCGAGGCTCAGAGGCTGCTTCACTGATTTCTGTCTCTTCAGCGACGCTCTCCGCATCGCTGGACTCTGAGGAAGCCGCCGCCGTTGAAACAAGCGACCAGCACGCCGAGGATATCAGCCTGAGGAAGCCGGCCGTCTTCGCCGCCTTCAGCTTTCCCTGCTCCGCTATCCGGCGGATTATATCCTTCTTTGCTCTGTGTTGTGTGTTTCGCCCCGCGACACACTGCATCTAAAAGAGTGCGAGGCGTTGTTGCAAATGCCTCGCTCCTCCTGTGGCTCGTGCAGAGCCCCGCTCAGCGACAGCGACCGCCATGTGATCTGCGCTCTCTGCCTGGGCCTCGACCACGCAGCCCTCGCCCTTACTTCGGGCGGCTGCGAACTCTCAGAGGAGATGCCGATGTCGACCCTGCGGGCTCGACTCGCCTTGTTGGACCCTCCTCCTGCCTCTCCGTCTGCCTCCGCCGCGCCGCGTAAAGAAGAAACGCCGCGCTCAGAGGCCTCCGGAGCCGGATGCAGTAGCTGAGCGCTCGCCGGAGCCCCTCCCGCGAGCCTCGCTATCTCCTTCTCCCCCCCCACCTCCTGACACGCAGCGGCCGGCTTTCGCCCGCACTGCCGTCGCCTCAGGGGATGAAGCAGACAACGCTGCTATCATAGACAGCTGCTTACCCCCCTCTTACCCCCCTCTACCCCCCGCTGGGCCGCGCATTAGGAAGGAACGAGTTCGTCACCCGCTTCCTTAGGGGAGCCAGGAGGATGAACCCCCCGCGACCCCCCTCGGTTCCTATGTGGGATCTTTCGCTGGTCCTAGAGGCCCTGAAAGCGCATCCCTTTGAACCCATAGAAACTGTGGATATGAAATACCTCACGCTCAAAACCGTTTTTCTGATAGCTCTGTCTTCAGTCAAATGTGTGGGAGACCTTCACGCGTTATCCGTTAACGCCGTGTGCCTCGAGTTCGGACCTAATGACTCGAAAGTCATTCTTAAACCGAGGCATGGTTACGTCCCCAAAATATTGGGCACTCCCTTCAGAGCACAGGTCATTTCTCTCTCAGCCCTGCCGCCTTCCGGCAGCGAGGTCGATGGTAATCTCCTCTGCCCGGTCAGAGCGCTGAGAAATTACGTCACACGCTCCGCCGCTATCAGGCGCTCGGAGCAGCTTTTCGTTTCGTTTGGTGGGCGCACCAAAGGTCTCGCCGCCTCGAAACACAGCCTGTCCAGATGGATAGTGGACGCTATCGCAGCTGCTTATGCGTCTAAAAACCTGCAGTGCCCTCTGGGCATCAGGGCTCACTCCACCAGAGGCATGGCCTCTTCGTGGGCTTGGTCCAGCGGAATTTCCATTCATGACATTTGTACGGCGGCAGGCTGGGCCTCCCCCTCGACATTTGTTAGGTTTTACAACCTGGAAGTTCCTGCCTTGCAGGCGAAAGTTTTATCAGTCTAAGTCACGCGTAGGCCGGCCCACTGTCTGTGTGCGGGCTACTGCGGTTGATTTAGCTCTCCTGGTTGAGCTGCATTATACAAGGGTTTATCAGCTCAGACCGGCCGTGCCGCTCTCAGCGCCCTAGTGTGTGCTTATGTACTGCGCTAGCTATTCTATTGGCCGCCCAGTTCCCACTCATCGTGTTCCCCGGACTTCCCCTGGGACTCATGTAGTGGATGCTGGGCGCGCACGGCGTTGACAAGGGAGTTCCCGTTGCGTAAGCTAACTTACGCAATACGAGAGAACCTCTCGTAAGAGAACTGTAACGAAGTTCAGATGTTACGGGAAGAAGGAGGCGGGAACCGGCGAACATTTATAGACTTTTAATGACAAAAATAAAACAAATACAAAACGAAAGTAAAAGCCAGCAGCCCCTCACGGACGACTGCTGGCAACACAGAACATCAAATAAAACACAGGCCTGTTCCTCTCTCGCTCTTCACTGTCGTCGCTCCTCCTTTATGCTTCCACTCCTCCGTGAGAGATGCGAGACCGGTGCGTCGCGCATGTGTCGCTCATTATCAATCACGCCACCGGCCTCGCGCCGTCCTCCCACGGCCCTCGACCTCGTCGTGCTCGCCACATACCCCCATCGCCCCTCGCAGGCCGGGGGGCACCCACGAGACTGCGCTTACTCCCCCTCCCCCCCTCCCCGGGGGGGACCGATCACGGCGGCTGTGGTACCTGGGCTGGGGGTATGGATAGACGAGGTGAGGGAAAAGGAGACGGAAGCATGAGGAGCGACAGAGACGAGAAAAAAATTCTTGGTCCGGTTCCCATAACGCACTGCCATCTGGCCCTACACCAGCTGGGCGATCTTCTCCGCGGTGCCTGGCGGTGGCGCTGGATAGCCCTCGGTGGACGGCTTGACACTCCTTCGCCGCCTGGTGGACGGCGACGGCTCCTCAGTGTTCGGGCAGTCGGCAAGAGTCCCCCGTTCCGCTCATTATCAATCACGTCACCGGCCTCGCGCCGTCCTCCCACGGCCCTCGACCTCGTCGTGCTCGCCACAAGAACGTAATCGGTTACTAACGTAACCTCGGTTCTCTCTAGAAGAGGGAACGAGTATTGCGTAACCCGCCGTGCTCGCGCCACGAGCTCATTCGCTTCAGCGACAGAAACCAGTGAAGCAGCCTCTGAGCCTCGCTTGTATACGCTAAGCCACACCCCCTCTTTCGCGGGCTGTGACGCATGAGGCGCGCAAAGCTGCTCATTGGACGTGACGTCACGTCTAAGGCTCAGCGATAGGCTGCTGCAGTTGCCGCAGGGCAGCCAATGGGCACGCTAGTAAGCCTGCCCTAGGTCTGCGTGCTGCTGCACTGCGTTGACAAAATTATAAAAATTAAGGATAATTTTTTGGCTTCAGATCTCGAGAAAAGATGACTTTCCCGTAGCGTAAGCTAACTTACGCAATACTCGTTCCCTCTTCTAGAGAGAACCGAGGTTACGTTAGTAACCGATTACGTTATGTACTATATCCCAGCCATTGCACTAGCCATTATTATTAATGGAAGGAGATGTGTGTGTGTTTTCCAAGCATTAATGGTGAGGAACGACCCTTATTATACTTGTGAGCGGCTCATATGAGGTGTTTCTGGGTGTTTCTCCCTCAGATCTGCTTCCAGGTCTTGATTGTGGCATTTATTTGAGGTTTAGAATCCATTATTCCTGTAATTCTTTCGTCTTATATGAGTTTAATAAAGAGCTCTGTCTCGTATTCTGTCCAATCACACCGCGTCATCTACGTCAGGTGACCTGTAAATGCGCAAAAACTGTTTCCACTGCAGTTTTGCAAAATATTCCTTTTTCGAATTGCCTGAAAAACCACCTCATGCGAGCGGAAAAACTTTTTTGTGATAAATGAGAGAAATGTGTTTCCATTGGGCGTATTTTCAATTCGCAATTTCATTTGCACAATTTGAAGGGTAATGGAAACACGGTATTGAGTGCACTCAATGAAGAACTAATCAATCAGGCTCTTGGCGTCTTGTAAAGAATTATCGTGATTTTAACGGTAAAATACTGTGAATAACTTTGATGTAATTTTACAGTAAAATACCCTTAATTTGAACATTTTTGGAAGTGAAAAAGAACAAGTCATTGTATACTTTAAAACAATTCCCTGTGTGACACTTCACATTTGATGTATTTTTGTTGAAATTACTATGTTTCTTCATAGTTTTTTCTAATCAGTTATGTACATTTGTGTTTTATGTTACATTAATGTTGTTAAATTAATGTTTATTGCATTTTTTAAATGTCATGTGTGTTACCATGATGGTGTTTAGTGTGTGAATGGCAGCTTCTATATAATACTACTAACTTTCTTGTGACTTCAATAGGTCGGTAAATTAACATAATATCAGATAATGAAATAATCACTATCATAGATAATGATTTATTTACTGTAACTTTAAGTTAAGTCTTTAAAACCTAAAATGTTGCTACCGTATTTTTTTACGGTAGATTTCTGGCAACCACAGCTGCCACTTTTTTACCGTAAATTTAACGATTCTTTTTTTACAGTGCACATAAATAAATCCCCAACCGTAATGCTGGACAACACGAAGGCTTACATCGAACTGGGAGTCGCTAAGCTGGAGAACGTCCCCGAAGCCCTGAAACCTCGCAAGTCGTACCTCGGAGGGGGTCGCGGTCCCGATGAGGACAGCTCCACAAATGCACTCAACACTAGCACTTCTTCCTCTCGAAACGTCCCAGAATGGACCGAACCCGACGTCATTGACAGGAGGTTTAGTTTGGCGACCGTATCTGAGACTTCCAGGACTTCCAATGGCACCGTTGAGGGTTCTCAAAGCTCTCAAAGCAGGTTCCTCGTGGCTCCTGCAGACGAGGACGCGCGGGAATCCCGCCGGAGCTGCGGGTGTGTGATGGCGTTCCTGCGCTGTCTGGAGGAGACGCCGCTAATGGTGTCGGGACTGTTCCTGACGGTTCTCTTCTGCGTGACCATCATCGTCATCATCCCGTCCACCGGCAGGGTAAGAGCTGTTAGGGAATCTACAGTTAAAGACCTGTCTGTAAGAATGACAGCTAGTGGTCGAAATCGGTACTGCAGTCAGAATTCAAAATATCAGAGATCATTGTTTCCCCGCCTCTTCAGACTCCACGCTCACGCGGGTCGCCAGTTTAAGGACACGCAACAGGAACGAGCGCAATTGACAATTAAAGCCGAGGAGACTTAGTTAATGAGTTGATTTATCCGCGTTTTAATATGCTCTTGTTCATAGAGATTTTTAGATGGATATCGAGACTTTTTAGGCTGTGTGGAATCTGCAATCTCTGACCCAGTTTGTTTGCTCGTTTCCATGGCAACGATACGCTGTGTTTCCTGCCAACTGGCAACCCGGAGTGTCGAAATACTATTGGCTGAACTGGCAGTGGGCGGAGTCACACAGACCAAAACAAAAGATACACACAGCACCTTTAATTAAGACCTGGAGTCAGAAGTCAGCTTCAAGACTCACATGGAGTACGTAGGCCATAACCCTGCTTACAGTTACAAAGATCACAGCAGTTATACCCTTCACTGAGGCCTAAGATCAAGATAATGTGTTCTTTCTCTCAAGGAGAGGACACTTTTAATCTAACAGTAAAGACTTTAACAAAACAAGACCATATTTCATCTCTGGAAGCCGGGCTAAATGAGCAAGCACTGTTACTGTACCCTCAGTCACCTCTCAGATATTTAATACAGACTTTGAAGAATACATGAAAAGAACATTTCAGTAATCACATTGGTAACTTCTATAACAAAGCACAATCTCATAAGCCTAGAGAAGTCATTCAATTCATTTAGAAGGACAAATATTGATTATAATCTTGATTATAATCACTCATTAGATATACATAGGAGCATCAGTGTATTCCAGTATTTCCAGCAGTTTCTCACTGAAGGTTTTGTCTCTTGCTCCCGCAGAACCTCAGCGTTCACGTGGCGGCGTTCGCAGTGGTGTGTGTGGTGGTGTGTGTCTGCGTGGCTCTTCTGGCGTGTCTGCCGTGTTTGCCGGTGCTCCGGCGGGGAGAGACGCCACTCGCGCTCTTCATCTGGTCTCTGCTCCTCATCGTCGCCTTCGTGTTCGTCTTCACCGGAGGCGTCGTCACCGCCTGGGACCAGGTCAGAAGATCTCTTATTATGTGTTTTAGTTTACAAAACATTAACAGGACACTCGCACACTATTTTGTCTTTTTTAAGCCAGAAATATGCTTTATGCAAATCATTTTCATTTTAAAAATATTTTTTTTGTCAGATATAATTATTTTGTCATATATAATTATTTAATATATATATATATATACTTTTTTATTACGTTAATTAATTTATTAAATTAATTTATATATTTTCCATTTTCATTTTAGTTAAAATTGTAGTAACTTTGTTGTGTTTTGTCATTTTTATTAGTTTTTGTTTTTTTAATGTCTAGCTATATAGTTTTTATTAATATTTTAAATGAGTTTTTATTTATATATTTTTGTTTTCAGTTTGCTGTGTGCTATTGCCATTTTTTATTATTTTTAGTTTTTTGATGTCTGTAGTTTTTATTAATATCTTAAAGGTGCTCTAAGCGATGTTGGGTGACGTCACTTCTTGTTGACGTTCGAAGTATTGTCAAACAAAACGGAGGCTAGCTCGACCCTCCCTCCTCCTCATCCCGTGCCCTCCCCCTCCCTCCTGTGCTTCCTGAAACAGGCTTTTCCGATGTAAATTCGGGACTTTGCGTTCCTCCTCCTTTTCCCTCTTCTTTGTTATGTGTTCATCGGAACGTCGTCTCTTTGGTCGTGTGTCGACCATATAAAAATTCAAGAGAATTATATTCTCACGTTAGTCGTTGTGGTTGTCTAGGACATCTCTCCTCTAGCTAACTTCCCTCTTCATGCTTCTCTCTCCACCACCCCCCACACCCCCCTTCATGTGCACGCGCACTAACCCCACCCCCACCCCCCACCCCCAAATCATTCTTGTCTGTGATTGGCTGGAACACTGTTTGTTATGTTTCGTGGTCCAGGCTGGGCCAGTTTGTTTTTGTTGTCCTTGTGGAGCCTGGGCTGTCAACAGAGACCGCATTTCTTTACAGTGTGTTCAGGGGACAGGCAGCTAGCGGATAGTGAGGAGATGCTAGCGGATAGTGTGGAGATGTTTGCTGGATGTGACAAACAATGTTTCAGCCTAAAAAACGCGTGACATCGCTTAGAGCACCTTTAATTTAGTTTTTATTTATATATTTTCATTTCAGTTTTCATTTTAAGTTTAGTTAATTAATGTTATTCATATTTTAAATTCATTTGAATATTTTGTTGTTTTTGTTATTTTCAGAGAATAAAAAAAAAAGTAAAAAAAAAATTATATTGCCTTGACAACTAGCTGAAATAAAATAAGGTTGTTTTTTATATATTTATTTTACTTAATGTTTATTTCATTTCAAGTAACAAAAATGCAATTTTGTTGTTTTAGTTTTTGGTTACCAACAATAAACGTTATGTATATTTGAGAAATACAGATTTTCGCCTTTACACCTGCTGTCATCTTCATCTTCAGGTCGCGTTCTTCCTCTTTCTGTCACTGTCCGTTTATACGGTTCTTCCTCTCAGGCTCTCATGGGCTCTGAGCTTCGGCATCGGAGTGAGTGTTTGTCACATCGTCATCATCAGTACATATGTGTCCCTCACCAGTCCGCAGACACGTGACCTCGCCGTGCAGGTAACACACACACACACACACACACACACACACACACACACACACACACACACACACACACACACACACACACACACACACACACACTCACTCAAACGCACAGCTGTACAAACACCTGAAAGCTTCAAGGCTGGTCAGAGGAAATGTTATATGCAAAACCTGTTCAGCGGAGGCCACCGGCTGATTTGCCTGTCACCACACACATATTCAAAACCTCTTTCTGTGTGTCTCAGTTGGTGGCGAACGTAGTGCTGTTTGTGTGCGTCAACTGTGTTGGCATGTTTCACCTTTGGCACACTGAGCATGCGCACCGGAAGTCCAGCAAGAAACGAGAAGATTTCAGCAAAAACCGCTCCACACAGGCCAAACAGAAACGTGATCAGGTACAGATTCCCATATATGTGTGCCTAAGTGATTTGAAACACTCTGCTCATGTGAAGTTGCTATGCACTAGGGCTTTGACTCCGAACTTCGTTATTCGAATATAATTCGAATATTTAAAAAAATTATGATATTCGAACGAATATTAGGCATCCTTTAATATTCGAACCTGTTATGGGTCATTTATTTTTCATAAATATGTTTGCTTGTAAACGTTGTTTTAAATTCAGATTCCGAGGCTTTTTCACGCCTGGTGAAGTTGTGAATCGCAAGCTCATTAACAAGGCTATTATTGGTCATCTGGGCTCCGGTAGGTCACGTTAGCGTCCTGGAAAACAACCAAAACAATGGCCGCGCCAACGCCTACAACAACCACGCCTGACGAGGAGTTCGAAATCAACACTCCTGACAATTTGAAAAGCAACGTGTGGCGCAACTTTTGGTTACCAAAGAAACAGGGAAAAATCACGAGTAAGGACAAAGTCGTGACAGTGTGTTTTTCTTCTGAAAACATCATTGCCTGCCTATTTGACATTGACTGATACACTGCCCTCTGGTGGACAGAACATATACAACTTAAGTTTGATACCAATATAGGTCTTACTGAAGGTATTTTAAAGGTAAAAATATTATTAATAAATATTCGAATATTAATATTAATAAACAAACGAACTTTGAATATGATTTTTGGGCAAAAGTCAAAGCCCTACTATGCACACATAATAATAGCACTGATAGTTGTTTTTATTATTTTCAAATGATTTTTTTTATTTAATTTTATTATTAAGTTTTGTATTTGTATTTTGTTATTCATTTTATCATCATATGGCATCCGCAGCCGTGGTCACGGTGCTCTGATCAAAAACTGGCTACACGGCCGAGTCCTGAGATGGGCATGGCGCCGTGGCACACGTCAGGTGACCATCGCACCGATCTGCCGCTGCACTTTCAGCCCGTGGCTTACACCTTGCCTTTCTACAGGCCGGAGTGCCCTTAGAACAAGTGTCCAGGCACGTTTTTGTCACAACAGATGCCTCCAGAATGGCTCGCCATCTCCTCCTCTGGAGTCAGCAGCGGCTCAGGTCGCTCCGTGCCATTTACATTCTGGGCGAGCTCAATCATGCAGCCGACGCGCTCTCATGACAGCTCACACTCCCGGGAAAATGGATTGGTGTTCTTCCAGTTGGGTAGTTTCTCAGTTGGCCCAATCAGCTCTGGGTTTTTGTTGGAAGGCCAACCAGTTGGAGTGGAAAAGGGAAATGACGTGCGGTACAAAAGTTGATGCAAAATCCAAAAATGGTGCTTTATTGGTAGGTGTTAAATATTTACAGTGCAGGAGAAAACAAAAATAAATAAAAACTGTACAAAAGGAAAAGAAAACAGCAACAATGTGCAAATTTTGGCTAAACCAAATGGCCCAAGTTCGCAACGCTGCTCAGTCTTAGAGTCCACAATCAGAACTGAAATCCTTTCAGCTAGCAAGCCTATTTATAGGCTGACACCCCTCCTATAGAGCATACCAATCACATGTACATTTACATTTACATTTACATTTATTCATTTAGCTGACGCTTTTATACAAAGCGACTTACAATTGCTATATATGTCAGAGGTCGCACGCCTCTGGAGCAACTAGGGGTTAAGTGTCTTGCTCAGGGACACATTGGTGTCTCACAGTGGATTCGAACCCGGGTCTCTCACACCAAAGGCATGTGTCTTATCCATTGCGCCACCACCACCACAAACATGTACAAACATTGTAGTTTGTAGCGATCAAATTAAATAATATAAACACCCAAAACAACACTTAAACCTTCCAAACAGGTTAAACAACAACCATTAACAGAGAAAGAGTTTAACAACAAATTAAATGGAAAAACAGCTGTTTCTAAATCCCCTCCCCCTCTGACATCATACCAAAATGGTATCTTCCACAGGAAGTGATGTGGCTGTTTCTATAAAAAACAGATTAACCTGGATTATGGGTTCGGTTGTACAGAGTGTGAACTGGGAAGTTTAACTGCAATAAGGTTTGTGGAAATTATGTGGAAAAATAAAGGTAATTATTATATGAATTATTATGTGTTCTGGCATTCTGTTATTTTTAGAAAAATAATAACATCTTTAAAGGAAATTTATCAAGAGTTGAAAACTATAACAAAACACAGCAGCACCAAACTTTAGACTAAACAAAACAAAAACTCCATAACACTTTCCTGATGTGTACACAGATGTAACTATTGCCGGCAATGCACAGTATTAGTGAAATGGGTGTGTTTGTAAGTCCAAGTTTATAGAGTCACCAGGTTAACCTGTGACATTTCTCCCCCCTTCCTCAGACACCTGAGGTGTCCTAGAGAGGTTATCTGCTGTACAATTTTGTGACCCAGCTTTGTACAAAATTTCAAAGTCAAATGGCTGGATGGCTAAAAACCATCTGGTGATACGAGCATTTGTGTCTCTCATACGGCCCAACCAGGCCAATGCCCTGTGATCAGTCTCAAGTGTGAATTTGCGTCCCACCAGGTAGTATCTTAAAGTGTCCAATGCCCATTTAATTGCCAGACACTCCTTCTCAACTGTAGAATACCTGGATTCACGGGGAAGGAGCTTCCTGCTGATGTAGGCAATTGGTTGGAGCTGCCCTTGACCTTCCTGAAGAAGTACAGCCCCAATGCCATGCTCAGAAGCATCGGTCTGTACTGTGAAAGTCTTTTCAAAGTCGGGACTCTGTAAAACAGGCTCTGTGCATAAGGAGTTCTTTAAGTCTTGGGAAGCCTTCTCACAGTCCTGAGTCCAGTTAACTTTATTTGGCTTGTCTTTCTTAGTTAAATCAGTTAGGGTAAAGGCTCGTTCAGAGAAGTTGGGGATAAAACGCCTGTACCACCCCACAAGTCCAAGGAAAGAACGGACCTGTTTCTTGGTCACTGGCCGTTCTGCATTCTTGATGGCCTCCACTTTGCCCACCTGGGGACGTATTACTCCATGACCTAGCACATACCCTAGATATTGTGTCTCAGTCCTGGCTAGGGTGCATTTGTCTGGGCGGATGGTTAGACCAGCATTCTTAATTCTCAGTAGTACCTCCTTTAGATGACCCATATGCTCCTGCCAAGTTTGACTATAGATGATTATGTCATCTAAGTATGCAGCAGCAAACTTCTCAGTTCCCCTGAGGATCTGGTCCATCATCCTTTGGAAAGTAGCTGGAGCTCCGTGAAGCCCAAAGGGAAGGACACGGAACTGAAAATGTCCAAAGGGTGTTTTAAATGCAGTCACCTCCTTGCTCTCCAAACTTAGTGGAACCTGCCAATATCCCTTGCATAGGTCAAGTGTGGTGAGATACTTTGCTCTGCCAAGGCTTTCCACTACCTCATCCACTCTTGGCATGGGATACGGGTCAAATTTGCTCACACTATTGAGCTTGCGGAAATCCAGACAGAATCTTAGACTGCCATCCTTCTTGGGAACTAGGACAATGGGATTGCTCCATTCACTAGATGAAGGTTCAATCACACCAAGGCTCTGCATGGTCTCCAACTCCTCCTTCATAACTGGCAGAAGTCTTTCTGGGACCCGGTATACTGGCTGACGAATGGGTTTGGGATCCTTGAGAGTTATGTGATGGTGGATAACGCTTGTTCTGCCAGGTGTTTCCATAAAGAGTTGGGCTGGGATAATTTGTAGAAGTTCCTGCATTTTACCATCTTCCAGGTGCTCAAAATTCAGCTGACTGTTCCCCTGATGACCAGGCAGGTATTGTTCCTCGATTTCCTCCTCTCCCTCCACAAATCTCACAAACAAAACAGTTGCGGTTCCCGCTTCTTCCTCAGACATAGGATCTAGTTGTGTGGAACGAGCATACCACTTTTTCAACATGTTAACATGGAAGATTTGCAAGGGCTGGGTCCTGGATGGGATCTCGATCTCATATGTCACAGGACCCACTTTCCGCTTGATTTGGTAGGGGCCCTGCCACTTTGCCAGCAGTTTATGCTCACTCGTTGGTAACAACAACAAAACTTTTTCACCTGGTTCAAATGTACGGGATCTGGCTGTTCGGTCGTACCACTCTTTTTGGCGTTTTTGAGACTGCAGGAGATTTTCTCGTGCAAGGGTTGTGGTCTTCTGCAGATGCTCTCTCATCTTTAGCACATAGGAGAGAATATTTTTCTTCTCTGGTTTATCAGTGGCCTCCCAACTCTCCCTAAGTACATCCAGAGGCCCTCTGACCTGGTGAGCATACAACAGTTCAAATGGCGAGAATCCTGTAGATGCATGAGGCACCTCTCTATATGCAAACAGGAGGAATGGAAGCCACTTGTCCCAGTCCTTGCCCGTGTCAGAAACGTATTTCTTCAGCATCGTTTTCAAGGTCTGATTAAAACGTTCAACAAGACCATCAGTCTGTGGATGGTAAGGGGTGGTTCGTACTCTCTTTATGCCCAGCAATTGATATACCTTTTGTAGGGTGTGGCTCATGAAGTTTGGGCCCTGATCTGTGAGCACTTCCTGAGGTATGCCTACCTGCGAGAAAAAACGTAGGAGTACAGTGGCTATTTGCTTAGCTGTGACCTCTCTTAGTGGGTATGCCTCAGGGTATCTGGTTGCGTAATCGCAAATAACCAAAATAAATCGGTTCCCTCTCTGACTCTTTTCCACAGGCCCAACTACGTCAACTCCTATTCGCTTAAAAGGAGTGTCAACTACAGGAAGTGGTATAAGGGGTGCGTAGGCAGGAGTACGGCCAGTAGTGAGCTGGCATTCCGGACAAGATTTTCAGAACTCCTTAACCTCACTGTACATCTTTGGCCAGTAAAATCTCTTTGCATTTCGCATTAATGTCTTCATAAAAGCCAAGTGACCTGCCCAGGGAATAGTATGCCCAAGTTCTAATACCTCCTTCCTGTATGCCTTAGGTACTATTAGCTGCAGTCCGTCTTCCTTACTCTGTCGGTACAAAAGACTATTTTGTACAACAAAAGTCTCACCAAGCAAAGACACAACACCCTCATTTTCCTCAGCCTGTTTAAAACATTCAGTCAGAGTTGAGTCCTTACGCTGAAGTTGGGCTAGATTACCAGGGACCACTAAGTCTGCTTCAGTGAGTTCGGGTTCTTCTGCCCCTTCCTCAGCTTGCTCTGAAGTAGGGATGGGACGGTATGAAAATTTAATATCACGATTATAGTGACCAAAATTATCGCGATTATCAATATTATCACGGTTTTGTTAAAACGAGATGAAAGTGTTCAAAAAGAGATGATGATCACACTGAAGGCATTTCAACAAGTTTTATATTTGAAAATCAACAAACAACAAATAAAACAAGCAGCTCTATGCTCTTTTTAAAGCAAGATTCTATTCTGTGCCATTTCCTTCCTTATAATGACGGTCGTCAATAGCAACGCATTATAACACCGCGCACATCCATTTTAACGGCCACCTAGTATTAAGTAGTGTTCATGACATGAATGTTGATGTGCCTTTAAGATAACTTCTTCTATGGCGTACGTTATTGTATGCATGCTGTTTTTATGTGAGCGCGCACGCACAGTTAGAGTGAGATTGCTCGCGCTAAGAGGAAGAAGATGACCGCTCTACTGCTGACCGTTGTTTTATTATAATGTGTTTACTTCCACTTTGATTTGTAGCGTGTTTTTGACTTGATTTGATTTGTAGCGTTTAGAGTGTTTTCTTTTCCCTTTTAACATTCGCTCTTCGACATGTATGTGAAGAGTGTGCTTATAACTGAGAGAAAACATCTATAAAAGTCTCGTGGAACTACCAGTTCATTTGCACTGTCTTCAAACTCTCTGACAGACGTTACACCATGTATCACAATGGACGCGCTCTCTCGTTTCATTCAAATAACTTGCCGTCTTGCGTCTCCATTTTTAATTGTATTGAAAATTAAATCAGAGTTGATTTATTGTTTACAGAGTTTGATAATATTGTTGTGATCATCTTGTCTGAACGGATTAAGTTTGCCTCAGGACTTTTGTTAAAGCCAAAATATGACCACACCTCAGAATTGGTTCTCTTAAAAGGCTGAAAAATCTCCCGAGCGCTGTCACTGCCTTCCGCTATTCCTTCTTGAATAAAAAAAACAACAACATTGCGCGCTGAGCCTGCGTCAGACTGTTGCTGGCTGGACAGGATCTAAAAATCGCGATAATCAAAAACGGTTTTAATGATAATTAAATTTTAAACGATATTACTAACCGTCAGTACATTTTATCGTGGTTTATAGTGAAACCGGTAATCGTCCCATCCCTACTCTGAAGTTTCCAACAACCCCTCAACCCATTCCCTGCGTTTCTGCAGCCTTTCCTGCTCTGTAGGCTGTGACTCACCTAAGCTAGTCTCAGAGCTGAAGGGCATTTCTTGCAGAATGTCTGGTGTTATTTCTTGGTGCTGTGGAACCTGAGTCAGCTGCTTTGCTTGGGCCCTCGTGACAACGCCACACCATACCGTCTCTTGCACCAATTCAGCTAGTACAGGGAAGTCAGTACCTAACAGTACAGGATAAGGCAGCTTGGTTGCAACACCCACATTCATCAGATATGACTGATTACAGACCTCAATATAAACCTCAGCAGTAGGCAACTCAGTGCTATCCCCATGCACACAACAAACTGTTACTGTGTCTCCTTCACTCCAGGAAATCTCTGGGTATATATTGGGCCTGTACCAGCGTATGGGAACAACCTGTGTCCACCAACGCTGAAAGGGGTTTACCATTTAACAGTACAGTGATGACTGGCTCTCGATCGGGCTGTGTTCTTAACTGTTCTGGCCGTGGCATATAACAAAGACCAGTTGTCTTGGGCTTTTTGAGGGGGCAAAGGGGCCCCTGCAGCCTCTGCAGCGGTGTCGGGATCTCTTTCCCTTACCAAAGTCCTCACTTCAGGGTACAACACTCGCAGGTACTGCTCCAACACAAGGGACTCCATAATGTCCCTCTTATTACTTTGCTCGTAGTGTACCCATTTGGAGAACAAGTCCTTCAGTCGGATGTAGAGTTCCATAGGAGTCTCATCGGCAGGGGTACTAAGGGACCGGAATCTCAACCGATATGTCTCCGCACCGATTTCATATTTTTTTAGAATTGCAGCTTTCACTTGGTCATAGTCCCTGGTTTGTGTGGAGTTCATAGCCACAAAAGCACTTCGGGCCTTGCCAGTTAGCAAGGGAATAAGACGAACGGCCCAGTTGCCCCTTGGCCACTGATACACCTCTGCAAGTCTTTCAAAAGTTGTAAGGTAGTGTTCAATATCATCACTGTCCTCCAGCTTGGCTATTCGAGGTTCATGGTCTATCACCCGCCTTGCAGCTCCTTCCGAAGCGTCATTTCTTGTCCGCTCCATGTCTTAGCTGCATTTGGGTGACCTGGTGGCTGAGAACCTTGTAATTTTGTTCACGGCGAGAAGCCTCCCTCTCCTGCCTTTCATCCCGGTCCTTTTGGTACTGCATGAATGACTGGAACATTTGTGCCAGCGCTGTGATGGCAGCATCTCCCCCAGTGGCTGGGATTTCCGCAGGCAGCAATCTCTCCTAAAAAAAATAAATAAAAACTGTACAAAAGGAAAAGAAAACAGCAACAATGTGCAAATTTTGGCTAAACCAAATGGCCCAAGTTCGCAACGCTGCTCAGTCTTAGAGTCCACAATCAGAACTGAAATCCTTTCAGCTAGCAAGCCTATTTATAGGCTGACACCCCTCCTATAGAGCATACCAATCACATGTACAAACATTTTAGTTTGTAGCGATCAAATTAAATAATATAAACACCCAAAACAACACTTAAACCTTCCAAACAGGTTAAACAACAACCATTAACAGAGAAAGAGTTTAACAACAAATTAAATGGAAAAACAGCTGTTTCTAAATCCCCTCCCCCTCTGACATCATACCAAAATGGTATCTTCCACAGGAAGTGATGTGGCTGTTTCTATAAAAAACAGATTAACCTGGATTATGGGTTCGGTTGTACAGAGTGTGAACTGGGAAGTTTAACTGCAATAAGGTTTGTGGAAATTATGTGGAAAAATAAAGGTAATTATTATATGAATTATTATGTGTTCTGGCATTCTGTTATTTTTAGAAAAATAATAACATCTTTAAAGGAAATTTATCAAGAGTTGAAAACTATAACAAAACACAGCAGCACCAAACTTTAGACTAAACAAAACAAAAACTCCATAACACTTTCCTGATGTGTACACAGATGTAACTATTGCCGGCAATGCACAGTATTAGTGAAATGGGTGTGTTTGTAAGTCCAAGTTTATAGAGTCACCAGGTTAACCTGTGACAGTTCCCTTTCGTAAAGGGAACTCCCGCTGCATCGATACTCGATACTTTGGGGAATGCCCTCGGCATGACGCGTCTGAAGTCTGTAATGGAACTATTCCAATCTTGATTGGTGCTCGTCACTCGTGACGTTGCATGTGACGGTGATCCGGAAGCTATAAAAGGGCAACGGAACATAGCCGTATCAGCTTTCTGTCTTCAGCAAGCGTTCTGTGTGACTGTATTGTCTTATTTGGTGTTGTTTGTCTATCTCAATATATATATGGCGAATATAGAGAAACGACTCAGGCGGTGTGCGTCCCCTTGCTCGCGCTATTTGAGCGAGGGTGACACGCACTCGTTTTGTGTTGTTTGTCTGGGAGTGGAGCATGCACGGGCAGTGCTCGAGGGCGCTGTCTGTGCAAACTGTTTTCAGCTATCTATGAGAGAGCTCCGCTCCCGTTTGAGCTTGTTCGATCAATCAGATCAGGCTCGCGTTTCCAGTGCATCAGGCCCCGCGTCTGTTGAGGCAGCGCGCCGCTTGTATGCATGGGATTCGCACGTGGAGCTGGCAGATAACACTGAGACGGTTGCGACCCTTTCTCAGTGTTTATTAACCAGCTCCACTGGTCTCGCGCACGGTTCGGAAGCCCGTGCTGCGGCTTCTTCCGACCGTGTTAAAGACACAGCGTTTGATTTATCTGGCTCCGAGGGGTTAGATATTATCAACACTGAATCACATAAATATGGGGATTCGCCACCCCATATTCCCGTTATTGAGGAATTGCTGGAGGTTGTGACCAGGGCAGTGGTTAAATTAAACGTTGAATGGCCATATAATAAGCAGGAAGCGACTAAGAAAAATAAAATGGATGAGCGCTTCCTGCAGACCCAGTCACAATCTTTGTGTCAGAGCCTTCCCTTTTTCACTGATCTTCATACTGAGGTATCGAGATCGTGGGAAAATCCATGTTCATCTCAATTATTTTCCCCCCATGTATATATTTACTCATCTATTAGGGAATCTAATGAGAATGGTTATGGGGTGATGCCTCGGGTTGAGGAATATTTTGCGAAATATTTTCTCCCTGACGTTGCGTCACCCCTGATAGCTCAGACACTTCCCTCCAAATCTCGTACATCGAATTTGTTAGGGAAAGCTTATATGGCGGTGGGTCGAGCCGGTGCATGCCTACACACGATGGGGTTATTACAGGCATACCAGGCTGACCTCCTCAAAGAGGTGGATGATAACTGGGAGGTCTCACTCAACGGTATTACTGAATTTCGTAGAGTAGCTGACTTATCTCTCCGTATTATTAAGGAGACGGCTCGTGCTATTGGCCGTTCTATGGCAGCAATAGTCGTCACAGAGAGACATTTATGGCTTAATCGCTTGGGGATCGAGGAGAAAGACAGGGCTTTCCTTCTCGATGCCCCCCTTTCACCTTCTGGCCTCTTTGGCGACGCGGCGAGAACCGTTGTCGAAAGGTTTCAGGAGGCAGAGCGACAATCAGCTATCCCCAGTTGTCAATCTAGGTCTCATGGGGTTGCTGCCAGGGGGCAGCCTCAGGGGACAGCCGCCAGTTCAACATATTTTGAGAAGGTTTCCTCTCGTGCCCCCCCGTATAAGGCTTGGGGCCAGAAGAGACATTCTCGTATGAAGCCCTCTATATCGAGGACAGGTCTGAGGACTGTCTCTCGGGCTAAGATGGCTTCAACTAAGAGGTCTTGTCGTAACACGCAGACCCTTATGGCCGTTCCCCCAGGAGAGCGAGTACAGGAGTCTCGCCCCCTTATACAGCCCTTAGGAAATCGATGTTTACTTCCCGCCGCCGATGGCGCTTCGGGACACATCGGCTTCCAGCGAACACAAATCGCAGTATCTGCCCGGAAACGTTGCGGCCCTGTCGAGTTCGCCGCCTCTCAGGAGGTCTGTAGAGAGCATATTTCGGTTAGTTCCTGCCAGTTAGCTGCTTCAGGTCACCGAAACCATTTGAAAATTTTTAGCCAAGGCCAGTCTCGAGGGACTGGTCCCCATAATAGCATATTTAGACACCCCGAGGGGTCTTCAAAATATAGCCTGGAGTGTCCTGCTTACAGCGGAGCTAATATAAAAATATGATCTACTAAGGGTGGTTCACATGTCTGCCAGCCCCGAGCAGGGTTGGTTCTTGGAACAGGAAGTCAAGTCTCTCTTAACAAAGGAAACCTCAAGGTGAGCTCTTCCTCGGTTTCGGGAGCCCGGGTTCTACAGCCGGTACTTCATAGTTCCTGTGAGGGAAGGGGAGTAAGGCCTTGTTTCGGATCTCAGGGTAATGGATCAACCTCCGAGGGGGTTCAGATTCAAGATTCCGACTGTCAGTCAGACCAGCTCCGAGGACTGGTCTGTCGTGATAGATCCACAAGGCCCTTAACTCCTCATTCCCTTCTAACCCCATCACGGGAAGTTTCCGAGATCTGCTTTTGGGGGAAAAGCACATCAGTTCCGGATTCTTCCATTCGGCCTAGTATTGTATCCCCGCACCTCCTCGGAATGCACGGTCACTGTCCTACCTCCATGGAGTCTTCAGGGCATCCTCATTCCTGTCCATTGACTACTAGAGCAGACGGTTCAACACCGAGGTGTTGTTTCGAGTCTCGTGAGGTGCTAGGGAATATGGCTCAGAGTCTAGGAAAAATCACCAGTGCCTCTTCAGAGAAACCGATTCCTGGGGGCGGTGTAGGTTATAGTCATGATGCAGGCACAATTGTCTCCAGCTCAGACACTCATCTTCCTTACCATAGTCATGAATATCAAGCTAGGCCAGGCCACCACTACGTGACCTTATTAAAGAGTGGGCTCGCTGGCAGCAGTGTTCAACATACTATTCTTTGGCCTGCTGTACATGGGGGCCCTGTAGTAGTGGCTCAGGACCAATGGGTTTTCCCCGAGAGGGAACCCACTCCGCATGACCAGAGTTACGCGCACATGCCCTCGTTTTCTGATCATGGGGAGGAAGTTATGGTTCCTGCTCCTAGTACCTGTGTTGGAAACACAGGGTCTGAGGAAACTTCAGAGAGACCATTAGGTTCTATTTTTGACAGACACTATGTCGATGGTCTCTCTGATCAAAGAGGGGGCAGTCATCCTGTCGAGGCAGGGGCTGCAGCCCGGGGATTTCGAACTCCACCCCAAGTTGGCTTTAGCCGGGATGGAGGTCGGTTTGTCAGAGGTGCTCCTGTTTCCCCTTTATGTGGACGGCCACCTTCTGCGCCACCTCTCCCATGCTCTTCCAGCTCTGCTGGGTTTGGATATCATGATACAGACATGGTTGAGGCCATGTCTGTGTATACTTTCCCCGATTGTTCTGCCCCCGGGGGTTCTAGAGTACAAGAGGGTTCAGCAGTACGGGATCAGCTTACTCTTAGTGGCCCTGTACTGACAGGCCCAAATATGGCTTCCAAACATCTGGGCCCTTCTGGCAGGCCTTCCGCGGTGAATCCGGATCAGGATGGTCCTCCCTCTTCAGCCCAAGGTCATGATATTTCACCCTTGGCGGTAGCCCAGGAAGCTACTGGATTGGCCCCTGAGGGGGACCAATTCATAAATTCTGGTCTCTCAACCGAGGTTGTTGAGACCATTGTAAACTCTAGAGCCCCCTCCACGACGAAACTTTATGCATTTAAATGGAAAAATTTTATTTTATGGTGCAGAGAACATCAGTTGGACCCAGTTAACTGCCCAGTGGCTTCAGTACTGGAGTTCCTCCAGAATCGTTTCTCTGACGGGCTCTCCCCGTCCACGCTTAAGGTCTATGTGGCGGCTATATCAGCCTTCCACACGCCTTTAGGGGTGGGCACGCTGGGGACACACCCACTCATAATTCGTTTCCTTCGTGGAGCCAGGAGGATGAGGCCTGCTATCCAGCCTAGGGTCCCCACGTGGGACCTGGCAGTGGTCCTCGAAGGTTTATCCCTGGCACCCTTCGAACCCCTGGATAAGGTGTCTGAGAAATTTTTATCCTTTAAGGTAGCCTTCCTGCTCGCTATTACTTCCCTGAAACGAGTTGGCGACCTGCAGGCGCTATCTGTGGCTCCCTCTTGCCTCGAGTTCTCTCCTGGCAGAGTGAGAGCCATTCTCCACCCTAGACCTGGCTACGTGCCTAAGGTGCCCACAAATGTGGCACGGTCTATAATCCTTCCGGCCTTTCATCCTCCACCGCATGTGTCGGCTGATCAAGCTAAGTTACACTTGTTATGCCCGGTCCGAGCTCTTGAGGCCTATGTACATAGGACCTCGGGCTGGAGGAAGTCGAACCAGCTGTTTGTGTGTTTTGGGTTATCCAAGAAGGGCTCCCCGGTCTCCAAGCAGACTATTAGCAAGTGGATAGTAGAGGCTATTTCTTCAGCTTACGAGGTGCGCAATCTGCCTTCACCTCTCCTGATAAAAGCTCACTCAACCAGAGGAGTGGCATCCTCTAGAGCCTTGCTAGCAGGGGTTTCTCTTCAAGAGGTCTGTGATGCCGCTGGCTGGGCCTCCCCACACACCTTCATCAAACATTACAGTCTGGATCTGTCCTCTACACCAGGTTCACAAGTTCTCATGTCTTGAGTGTGCCAGATTGCTTCACACCAGGGCAGGGTCTCTCAGTGTGGCGGCGTGGGTATTCGTTCCCCAAAGTATCGAGTATCGATGCAGCGGGAGTTCCCTTTACGAAAGGGAACGTCTCGGGTTACGTATGTAACCCTCGTTCCCTGAGTAGGGAACGAGACGCTGCATCTCTCGGCCACACTTTTCGTGCTCCTGAGAACGACTTGCTTCGACCCTTTAAAAGCTGATACGGCTATGTTCCGTTGCCCTTTTATAGCTTCCGGATCACCGTCACATGCAACGTCACGAGTGACGAGCACCAATTAAGATTGGAATAGTTCCATTACAGACTTCAGACGCGTCATGCCGAGGGCATTCCCCAAAGTATCGAGTATCGATGCAGCGTCTCGTTCCCTACTCAGGGAACGAGGGTTACATACGTAACCCGAGACGTTTTCCTTCCTGCAGGAGAGGTTTCCTCAACCTTAAAAGTGTATGTTGCCCATTGCAGTAGACGGTAAGCCTTTGGGAAAGCATGCCCTGATATCAGGTTCCTGAGAGGAGCTAGGAAAACGTGTCTGGAATTTGGACCGGCTGACTCTCACATAACGCTGAGACCCCGGCCCAGATATGTGCCCAAAGTTCCCACTACTCCTTATCAGGAATCAGGTGGTGAACATGCAAACGCTGCCCCTTGGTGAGCCTTGGTCCACTTGGAGTGTTGCCTCCTCCGCCTAACACCTTCGCGAAATTCTAAATTTTTCAGGTCGAGTCGGTTTCTTCCCATGTGTTTTAGCTCCCTAGTGAGACCCCTTTACATCAGTCTTTCGACTCTGTGTCTCGCTTGCAGCACCATCCCGCACTACGGAGGGGATAAGAACACTTTCTTACTCTCCGGGTGAGTTCCCTACTTGGCAAACCCTGGATGGAGTTTCCTCCAAGCATCCTTCGGCAGTCAGATGCCAGGCCCAGTACTTGAGTTGCATGCCCAGTTGGTCAGTCCCTGTGCTGGGCTAGTTGTCCCACATGTTGCGATTCCCTCTGGGTAATCCCATATGTGTAATCTTCCACGGTACAGTTCCCCTGTCTGCAAACCCATGTCTTTCCCTGGGCAGATTTCGCTCTGCCCCGTCTCTGCCTCTGTAGTGGTTCCATCCCTGATCTTCCATATTTATATCTTCAACATGTTGCCTCCGTAGTGTCCCTTTCCATCCCTTGTCCCAGTGTTATCCAACCAGTCGTGGCTGAATAGGGTAAAAGAGAAAGGAACAGCAGCTATCGACCTTCCCCTTGAAAAGTCGTCCCACCAGGTATATTCGGCTTACGGGGCGCTGGGAAGGGTCAGTGGTTGTGGCGCTTTCCATAGGGACTCCATAACGTCAATCTTTCGACTTAATGTAGAACGTGACTGACTGAAAGGGAATGTCTCAGGTACTGTCGTAACCCTTTTTCCCTGAATAAGGGAACAGAGACATTATGTCCCGCCCGCCACAACCCTGAACCGTTCCTGCTGAATGTTGGAATCCCATCTAAAGCTGAATGAGGGAGTTGCTGGGGGAGTGGCTTGCCATGCAAATTTCATTTGCCAATGTCCATTGGCCCGTTTTCTTACCACTCAAAGGTGATTGGGCTTCCAAGTGAGACTCCATATTGTCTTTCGACGTAATGTTTTCGTTCCTTCAGGGAACACGGGTTAGGACAGTAAACGGCTCGTTCACAGTCTTGAACCTTTGTATTTTTGTCTTATTTTCAAACATTTTTTGCTTCAAATCAAAGTTTGTAGTTTTGTGATTCTCAACTCGTATTTGTAATTTATATCTCACAGTTCTAAGAGAAAAAGTCAGAATTGTGAGATATAAACTCGGAATGACCTTTTTTTAGATTCTGTGGCAGAAACAAGTTTCCATAAACAGTCTATGTTTAGATTAATGAATTATAAAACATGGCAGTTTATTAAATTAAATTAAACAGAATAGATTGAATTCTTAATGGAATAGTCTTTAACCAGTTTTGCTCTTGTCCCTGTTAACCGTGTGTTCAGGAGCATCTCCTGCTGTCAGTCTTGCCTCGATATATTGCCATGGAGCTGAAGACTGAGATCGTCAAGCGCCTGACCGCCACATGTACCGCCGAGGAGAATAGACCTAACTTCCACAGTCTTTACATCCGACAGCACAGAGACATCAGGTGTGACACACACACACACACTCACTCACACACAAACTCTCTCTCTCTCTCACACACAAACACACACACACACACACACACACACCTGCAACGAGTCCTGCAACGGGTCGGGTACCCGCGGGTATCCACGGGTACCCGCATAAAAGTGGCTAAAACGGGTGGATTGTGACATTCCTAAAATTCACGGGCGGGGACGCGGGCGGATAATGAACTCCTTGCGTGCGGGTAGCGGATGAAAAATATGTGCAATATTTTGTATGTCTAAATTACCAGCAAATATGTGTTTTAATTACGCAAATATGTGTTTTTGTCAGGCCATCCTTAAAAATATTCTTGTTTGCCGTAACCCGACCGACCCTGTCAATTTGGGACCGACCCAATTTAATTTTTTTCTCCCCTTTTAGTCCGACCAAGTTGCGACATAAAATTTCTCTGTACTGTAGGCTAATAGGCCTATGTGTTGTAGCCCAGTCATTAAAAAACGATTTAGTTTCATATTCATGTTTAAATAAAATAATATACTTTTTTTATTTTTTATTTCATGTTGATTATATGAAAAGTGAAAAGCATGAATAAGATAAGATGATCCCGAATATCGTGAGACAAATGGAGTGGGCAGACATGATTTTGACCACTTCATTAAGTTTGTTAAGCCTTTCTTTAAAGTGAATTTCGTTTTGTATTAATTGTATCTTAATTTTAATCAATGTTTCATCTACCAATTTCATGGATTTAATAAATAAGAAGTAAATATAGCAGGCAGGCAATATAATCCCGCGCGTGAACTGATCGTCTCTTAAATGAACCGAAACTCATCGTATAAGCTACTTGCCTCACAGACCTGAGAAATAGAAAGCATGAAATGTGCACTTTTAAACAAAACAATTCAAAACGAAAGAAAACAGACTGTTCTCTGCTTATAATCCGTATGAAATGTGCATTTCTCTCTGGCGCGTTCACTACTGTGAAGATCGCGAGTCAGCATAGTCATCTTTGACACAGAAAACACTTGCTTATTAATAAACAATTGAAATGTCTCATTGATATATTTGACAGGCCTATTAATAATCATTACTTTTCCCAGTTCTTTGTGACAGCTTTTAGGTGCGTTATTGGCAGCGCACCCTTATGTTACATGAATGCGTCACCTGTGTGGTTTATCGCGGGCACGGGTCGGGTAACGGGCCAAATATTAACGGGTCTGGGCGGGTGCGGATTTAATTTTGATATTATCACGGGTGACGGGTCAGATCTGGTGCTGAACTTTGCGGGTACGGGCGGGGGTGTTGTGGTTTAATTATTTCTTTTCAGGGAAATTACTTCAGAGATTTTCGATACCAGAAATATTAGACTTTATTAACAAACAAAGCCGAGAGACCCTCTGCAGAAAGAGCCCCTGCAGAAAGATTGTCCAGCAAACGTATATACCTTCTCCTTCTCCCAAATATGGTAATACATTCTATAGGTATTTTGAGAAATAGTTTGTACCATGTGACATTACTGAAATAGAATTCTCTGCTGTAACCACACAGCTCTCAGGTTCCAAAGTCACCCAAAGACATACACAGACAGAAAGGAAATAATAGTGTACAAAAAACAGTTAAATTACTTATTTTCTAAATAATAAAATCTTCAACAGGGGCGGGTCTCCAAAAATGGACCCGTGCAGGACTCTGACATACACACACTCACACAAACTCTCTCTCTCACATACACACACACACTCACACAAACTCTCTCTCTCACACACAATTACTTTATGTAAATCAAAAGTTTGGAATAATTAAGTATTTTGAAATGAATATGAATATACTTTAAAATGTAATTTGATCCTGTGTATAAAAAGCCTTAATCATTAGTAGTAATCATTAGTAGAGCACGCCGGATGAAATAAACGTGTGGTTATGATTGTGCAGTATCCTGTACGCTGATATCGTGGGCTTCACACACCTGTCCAGCACCTGCACACCTGAGGAGCTCGTCGCCGTCCTCAACAAACTCTTCGGCAGGTTCGACGACATCGCCAAGGTAAGACATCCCCGTCACTGTTGCTCTGTGGAGCTCCTCTCGTGTCTGACTCCTCTCTGATGTTCCTCTCGTGTCTGACTCCTCTCTGATGTTTCTCTCGTGTCTGACTCCTCTCGGATGTTTCTCTCGTGTCTGACTCCTCTCTGGTGTTCCTCTCGTGTCTGCCTCCTCTCTGGTGTTCCTCTCGTGTCTGCCTCCTCTCGGATGTTCCTCTCGTGTCTGCCTCCTCTTGGATGTTCCTCTCGTGTCTGCCTCCTCTCGGATGTTCCTCTCGTGTCTGCCTCCTCTCGGATGTTCCTCTCGTGTCTGCCTCCTCTCGGATGTTCCTCTCGTGTCTGCCTCCTCACTGATGTTCCTCTCGTGTCTGCTTCCTCTTTGATGTTCCTCTCGTGTCTGACTCCTCTCGGATGTTTCTCTCGTGTCTGACTCCTCTCTGGTGTTCCTCTCGTGTCTGCCTCCTCTCTGGTGTTCCTCTCGTGTCTGCCTCCTCTCGGATGTTTCTCTCGTGTCTGACTCCTCTCTGGTGTTCCTCTCGTGTCTGCCTCCTCTCGGATGTTCCTCTCGTGTCTGCCTCCTCTCTGGTGTTCCTCTCGTGTCTGCCCGTGTCTGCTTCCTCTATGATGTTCCTCTCGTGTCTGACTCCTCTCGGATGTTTCTCTCGTGTCTGACTCCTCTCTGGTGTTCCTCTCGTGTCTGCCTCCTCTCTGGTGTTCCTCTCGTGTCTGCCTCCTCTCGGATGTTTCTCTCGTGTCTGACTCCTCTCTGGTGTTCCTCTCGTGTCTGCCTCCTCTCTGGTGTTCCTCTCGTGTCTGCCTCCTCTCGGATGTTCCTCTCGTGTCTGCCTCCTCTTGGATGTTCCTCTCGTGTCTGCCTCCTCTCTGATGTTCCTCTCGTGTCTGCCTCCTCTCGGATGTTCCTCTCGTGTCTGCCTCCTCTCGGATGTTCCTCTCGTGTCTGCCTCCTCACTGATGTTCCTCTCGTGTCTGCTTCCTCTTTGATGTTCCTCTCATGTCTGCCCGTGTCTGCTTCCTCTATGATGTTCCTCTCGTGTCTGCCTCCTCTCTGATGTTCCTCTCGTGTCTGCCTCCTCTATGATGTTCCTCTCGTGTCTGCCTCCTCTCTGATGTTCCTCTCGTGTCTGCTTCCTCTATGATGTTCCTCTCGTGTCTGCCTCCTCTCTGATGTTCCTCTCGTGTCTGCCTCCTCTCTGATGTTCCTCTCGTGTCTGCCTCCTCTCTGATGTTCCTCTCGTGTCTGCCTCCTCTCTGATGTTCCTCTCGTGTCTGCCTCCTCTCTGATGTTCCTCTCGTGTCTGCCTCCTCTCTGGTGTTCCTCTCGTGCCTCCTCTCTGGTGTTCCTCTCGTGTCTGCCTCCTCTCTGATGTTCCTCTCGTGTCTGCCTCCTCTCTGGTGTTCCTCTCGTGCCTCCTCTCTGGTGTTCCTCTCGTGTCTGCCTCCTCTCTGGTGTTCCTCTCGTGTCTGCCTCCTCTATGATGTTCCTCTCGTGTCTGCCTCCTCTCTGATGTTCCTCTCGTATCTGCCTCCTCTCTGATGTTTCTCTCGTGTCTGACTCCTCTCTGGTGTTCCTCTCGTGTCTGCCTCCTCTCGGATGTTCCTCTCGTGTCTGCCTCCTCTTGGATGTTCCTCTCGTGTCTGCCTCCTCTCGGATGTTCCTCTCGTGTCTGCCTCCTCTCGGATGTTCCTCTCGTGTCTGCCTCCTCTCGGATGTTCCTCTCGTGTCTGCCTCCTCACTGATGTTCCTCTCGTGTCTGCTTCCTCTTTGATGTTCCTCTCGTGTCTGCCCGTGTCTGCTTCCTCTATGATGTTTCTCTCGTGTCTGACTCCTCTCGGATGTTTCTCTCGTGTCTGACTCCTCTCTGGTGTTCCTCTCGTGTCTGCCTCCTCTCTGGTGTTCCTCTCGTGTCTGCCTCCTCTCGGATGTTCCTCTCGTGTCTGCCTCCTCTCGGATATTCCTCTCGTGTCTGCCTCCTCTTGGATGTTCCTCTCGTGTCTGCCTCCTCTCGGATGTTCCTCTCGTGTCTGCCTCCTCTCGGATGTTCCTCTCGTGTCTGCCTCCTCTCGGATGTTCCTCTCGTGTCTGCCTCCTCACTGATGTTCCTCTCGTGTCTGCTTCCTCTTTGATGTTCCTCTCGTGTCTGCCCGTGTCTGCTTCCTCTATGATGTTCCTCTCGTGTCTTCCTCCTCTCTGATGTTCCTCTCGTGTCTGCCTCCTCTCTGATGTTCCTCTCGTGTCTGCCTCCTCTATGATGTTCCTCTCGTGTCTGCCTCCTCTCTGATGTTCCTCTCGTGTCTGCCTCCTCTCTGATGTTCCTCTCGTGTCTGCCTCCTCTCTGATGTTCCTCTCGTGTCTGCCTCCTCTCTGATGTTCCTCTCGTGTCTGCCTCCTCTCTGATGTTCCTCTCGTGTCTGCCTCCTCTCTGATGTTCCTCTCGTGTCTGCCTCCTCTCTGGTGTTCCTCTCATGCCTCCTCTCTGGTGTTCCTCTCGTGTCTGCCTCCTCTCTGGTGTTCCTCTCGTGTCTGCCTCCTCTATGATGTTCCTCTCGTGTCTGCCTCCTCTCTGATGTTCCTCTCGTGTCTGCCTCCTCTCTGATGTTCCTCTCGTGTCTGCCTCCTCTCTGATGTTCCTCTCGTGTCTGCCTCCTCTCTGATGTTCCTCTCGTGTCTGCTTCCTCTATGATGTTCCTCTCATGTCTGCCCGTGTCTGCTTCCTCTCTGATGTTCCTATCGTGTCTGCCTCCTCTCTGGTGTTCCTCTCGTGTCTGCCTCCTCTCTGATGTTCCTCTCGTGTCTGCCTCCTCTCTGGTGTTCCTCTCGTGTCTGCCTCCTCTATGATGTTCCTCTCGTGTCTGCCTCCTCTCTGATGTTCCTCTCGTGTCTGCCTCCTCTCTGATGTTCCTCTCGTGTCTGCCTCCTCTCTGATGTTCCTCTCGTGTCTGCCTCCTCTCTGGTGTTCCTCTCGTGTCTGCCTCCTCTCTGGTGTTCCTCTCGTGCCTCCTCTCTGGTGTTCCTCTCGTGTCTGCCTCCTCTCTGGTGTTCCTCTCGTGTCTGCCTCCTCTATGATGTTCCTCTCGTGTCTGCCTCCTCTCTGATGTTCCTCTCGTGTCTGCCTCCTCTCTGATGTTCCTCTCGTGTCTGCCTCCTCTCTGATGTTCCTCTCGTGTCTGCCTCCTCTCTGATGTTCCTCTCGTGTCTGCTTCCTCTATGATGTTCCTCTCGTGTCTGCCCGTGTCTGCTTCCTCTCTGATGTTCCTATCGTGTCTGCCTCCTCTCTGGTGTTCCTCTCGTGTCTGCCTCCTCTCTGATGTTCCTCTCGTGTCTGCCTCCTCTCTGATGTTCCTCTCGTGTCTACCTCCTCTCTGATGTTCCTCTCGTGTCTGCCTCCTCTCGGATGTTCCTCTCGTGTCTGCCTCCTCTCTGATGTTCCTCTCGTGTCTGCTTCCTCTTTGATGTTCCTCTCGTGTCTGCCCGTGTCTGCTTCCTCTATGATGTTCCTCTCGTGTCTGACTCCTCTCTGATGTTCCTCTCGTGTCTGACTCCTCTCTGATGTTCCTCTCGTGTCTGCTTCCTCTATGATGTTCCTCTCGTGTCTGACTCCTCTCTGATGTTCCTCTCGTGTCTGACTCCTCTCGGATGTTCCTCTCGCTCTCTGCAGAAGAACGGCTGCTTGCGGATTAAGATCCTGGGCGACTGTTATTACTGCGTCTCTGGTCTTCCCGATCCGATCTCTACTCACGCTCGCAACTGCGTTCAGATGGGCCTGGACATGTGCAGCGCCATAAAGTGAGTCCTACCATCAGAAACACATCTTCACATCTTCTGAGCAGTGCTTCTGGCCTTAAAGGGATAGTTCTCCCAAATTAGCCCATGATTTACTCTCCCACAAGCCATCCTAGGTGTATATGATACTCTTCTTTCAGACGAATACAATCAGAGTTATATTAAAAAATGTCCTGGCTCTTCCAGGCTTTATAATGGAAGTGAATGGCCGTTTCTGTTTTGAAGTCCATAAAAGTGCATCTGTCCATCATAAAAGTGCATCTATCCATGATAAAAGTGCATCTATCCATGATAAAAGTGCATCTATCCATCATAAAAGTGCATCTGTCCATGATAAAAGTGCATCTATCCATGATAAAAGTGCATCTATCCATCATAAAAGTGCATCTATCCATGATAAAAGTGCATCTGTCCATCATAAAAGTGCATCTGTCCATCATAAAAGTGCATCTGTCCATCATAAAAGTGGACGCAATATAGATGGGAAAGATAGATGCACTTTTATCATGGATAGATGCACTTTAATCATGGACAGATGCACTTTTATGATGGATAGATGCACTTTTATGATGGATAGATGCACTTTTATGATGGATTGATGCACTTTTATGATGGACAGATGCACTTTTATGATGGATAGATGCACTTTTATCATGGATAGATGCACTTTTATCATGGATAGATGCAAGCTTGGAAGAGCCAGGAAATGTTTTAATATAACTTCGATTTTTTTAATATAACTTTTCTTAGAATCATTTCTACATTAGACATTCTTTCATAGAAGAATGTCATATACACCAAGGATGGCCTGAGGGCGAGTTTTCCTTTTTGGGAGAACTATCCTTTTAAAGTGAGGTTATTTGACCTTTGACCCTTGCAGTAAGCTGAGGGAAGCGACGGAAGTGAACATCAACATGCGCGTAGGCGTGCACACGGGTAACGTTCTGTGCGGCGTGATCGGCCTTCAGAAGTGGCAGTACGATGTCTGGTCAGATGACGTGACTCTAGCCAATCACATGGAGTCTGGAGGAGTGCCTGGGTATCTATCACACATTTACGCTTTTCCTCTCATTCCTGATTATCCTAGTTATATTAGTGAAGATTATGGTCCCTCACAGGAGAGTTCACATCACGGAGGAGACGCTGGGTCACCTGGATGGGAAATATCAGGTGGAGGATGGAGACGGCGGGAGTCGGGATTCGAGTTTGAAGGGAAGGAGAACATTCCTGGTCATTGATCCTAATACAGAACAGTGGAGTACAACAACACAGGTGATTAACCTTGAGTAAGACTCAACAACACAGGTGATTAACCTCGAGTAAGACTCAACAACACAGGTGATTAACCTCGAGTAAGACTCAACAACACAGGTGATTAACCTCGAGTAAGACTAGAGTAACTGTTAGTTAGTAGTCATTGTATTTTTTTAACTGTAGTTACTAGGGATGTAAAAATTACTGGTAGTTCGGTACTAAGTCAATACTAAAGATAGTAAACCATTAGTTACTTGATGGTTTGTTTACTTACTAACTGAATGACTACTAACTAATGGTTTACTATCTTTAGTATTGACTTAGTATCAAAGTACCAGTAATTTTTACATCCCTAGTAACTACAGTTAAAAAATACAATGACTACTAACTAATGGTTTACTATCTTTAGTATTGACTTAGTACCGAACTACCATTAATTTATACATCCCTAGTAACTACAGTTAACAAATACAATAACTACTAACGGTTTACTATCTTTAGTATTGACTTACTCTCGAATTAGCAGTATTTTTGACTTTCCAAGTTTACTACAATTAAAATAAATGCTAAAATAAATCTGTTGTATGTTGGCATTAATAATTACTGTCATGAATAAATAAATACATTTTGGAAGGTTCCCATATTAATTCATTTTAGAGTACATTTTATTTTTCAAAGGATTCTTTGATGAAAAGAAAGTTGAAAAGAACAGCATTTATTTGAAATAGAATATTTTGTAGCATTATGAATGTCTTTACTGTCACTTTTGATAAATTGAATGCGTCTTCGGTGGATAAAAGTATATTTCTTTCAACAATAAAGAAAAGAAAGGTGTAGACGTGATGGTTTGGGCTCTTCTTGTGTGTGTCAGACTCATGAGCTGAAAGTGAACAACAGACTCGCGGATCGGCACAAGCTCCGGGCGTCGGTGCGAATGTCGCAGTATCTGAAGAACTGGAAATCCGTCACACCGTTTTATGGACTCAACCAATCAGAGGCCTCGCTGGAAGCTCCGCCCACCGCTAACAGCGGCATCAGCCAATCACAGCCGGCGAGAGTCAGTGTCAATCATTATCACCGTCCAATTACACTCAATCACTTTGAATATATTCAACGGCGCATATTAATCATGTTTACTTTCTCATCAACAGGAGCTCCCGGATGTGAACACTCACAGGTGAAAATAAAAGCTTTATTCAGTTGTTTCAGGGATATAAAAGTTGTGAACACTAACATAATTAAGTCAAGTCAAGTCACCTTCATTTATACAGCGCTTTTAACAATATAGATGTTTCAAAGCAGCTTTACAGTGATAATAGGAGATTACAGTAACAGAGATTGTTTAGGCTTTACAGCAGATCTAGAATAAAGTTATTGTCCAGCTAAAGTTAGTTTTGATTGATTCACTTATTGATTATGTGGGAGTTTTACTGGTGAGCGTTCGTCAGGTGTAAAGTTCAGTGTTAGAAAGTAACAGTAAGTACGACATGGATCTAATAAACTTGGTACGGCATGTATGTAGACCGTACGATGATGACACCTATTGACTCGTAGGCTACGATGCAAGTGAGTATAGAAGTTCTGCTTGTTAACAGCAGGCGTTCATCAATAATGTCAAGTCATCTTCATTTATACAGTGCTTTTAAATGATGTGGTTTTGATCCAGGTAAAACAGAGCTCACGTTTTTGGCCACTTTCACTCGGTTTTAATACTCAAATAAAAAAATAAAAATAAAAAAACACTGTAATTTACGTTAGTTTGTTTTCTCAGATCAACACCAAATGGACCGACAGACTCCTTAGACCCCCTGGAAAATGAAAGGTGAGTGAAAGATTTACTAATATATACGATCTTCACAGGGGATCAGTCATAAACAAGTATTTGACCTAATGTTGTGTCTTCATTGTTCAGGAGAAGAGCGAAGCTGAACTGGGTGACGCTATTTTTTAACAACATCCAGCTGGAGAAAGAGGTGGGAATTGTTTCTTGATGTAAATTAAAGCATGTTGTTGTTTTTCCCTGAACTCTTAACCATGTGTGTGTGTGTGTGTGTGTGTGTGTGTCAGTATTCTCTGAGTGAAGTCCAGGGGCTTCATCACTCTGTGGGATGTCTGGCCTTCATCTTCATCTCTGTGTTCGTGGTTCAGATGTTGACCTCGCAAAAGTGAGTATCGTACGGGACCGTAATAATGTACAGGAAGTTCCTGATCTCAATGTGAACGATTCAATCTGACATTTAGATTCAAATGTAAAGTTAAAACAAATAATTTAAAAATCAAAATCAAAATTCTTTACCTGTCCTGAACGTCATGTGACCATTAACCGAAATCAGAGAGCTGCGAACATGTGAATGTGATATAATAATTAATATTTCAATAATTTATCAAGTATTATAATTTTAAATGATTAAACTTAAAATCTTGAGAGACAAGATCCTATTTTAGCTAACAAAAAAGTTTGGTGCACTTTTCCCCATGCAATCAATTCGCCTTTAATCAAAACATTTCTTTTTGTTAAATATATTCAAGAAATCACATCATAATTTGAGCTCCAGAATGGCAGATTTCAGATCACCTGTTTTTGGCGAGGGTCAGATCGCAGAAGCCCGCTCTTTACTTCCTCACATTAAGAAAAGTTTGAAAGTGTTTTCCGCAATCTTTTAGTGTTTCTGCATGAACACTCAACAGAATCTGTCGTTCTCTTTGGTCATGTGCAGAAACTTTGCTCTTGCGGTGTCGTATGGAGCCACTTTCCCAGTCCAGATCCTGATCGCGCTGGTGGTCTTCACTAGATTCCTGAAGGTACGACTGCATGGCTTTGAGAAAAGTCAGATTAGTGGTTGACCAATGGTAAACTCTTTAAATATTATAATGACTATGTTCATAAAACAGAAGAGACTCACAGCTAGAGTTTTGTAATTAATTATGTTAAATCAAATTAGTTAGACTTACTTAAAAAAGCATGCAAACCAATTGCCTTAAACAAACAAGTGAAATAGGAATAGTATGTTGTTCTGACAAATGCTTATTTAGTGTACTTCACTTACACAAGAGAACTAGTAACTAAAAAAGAACTGTAGAGAGTACTTGATCATTTACTTTAAAATGTAATTGCTACCATTGTTGTGTGTTGTATGCTGATGTTGAAGTCTGTGTGTGACTCAAGCATGATTGTCACAAATATAGAGGGATTATATAAACCCAATTAAAAGTTTCACAAGGTGTTTATGACATAAGTGTTAGCAACAAAATTATAAAAGATCATTAATTGACATGAAACATAGTTATGTTATACATCCTTCGTTCATATATACTTCTCTTCATTTGAAACCAAATAACTAATTCGCTGCATCAATTGGAACTTGGGAAGAGAATTACAATAGTATAAATGAAGTTCCAAGTTCCCAACCGAAGAGAACACGGATCACCATAGTGGTGATCAACATCAATTTATGAAGTCAGCTTATGTGATGTTGTCTCAAATTGTTCAGTTATATTGACAATTCAACATTCAAGATGACTTTGGGAAATGAGTGAATGCAAACAGAGAAAGATAACTGCAGAAGTGGAGGAAATGAGTGAAAAGTCCATTAAGAATTTCCCCGCCTCAAAAACCGTACTCAAACCAATCAATTAATCTTAACTTGGGTTTTCTGAGTAAACATAGTAAACAAGTTAAGATTTTTACAATTAAGTTAAGACATTAAGTAAAGTTAACTCAAAAGTATTAGGTAGAATCACTGTTGGATTTAACAGTGTTGTAGGCTTTTAAAAAAAAAGTCTCAATATGTTTGTTTGTGTGTGTGTGTGTGTGTGTGTGTGTGTGTGTGTGTGTGTGTGTGTGTGTGTGTGTGTGTGTGTGTGTGTGTGTGTGTGTGTGTGTGTGTGTGTCAGCGCTGGAGCTCTAAGATCCCCTCCAGCGTCCTCTGGGTGTCGTTGCTGTGTGACGGCCTGGCCACCAGGGCGGCGCTGCGTTTGCTGCTGGTGTTTCTGTGTCTGCTCATCACGCTGCTCATGGCAGTGCTCAACATAGTGAGAAACCCCTGCACAAACACCAGCTCACGATATAAACAGAGTCAAAGCAGCCGTCTTCACACTGCAGTAAACATGACTGTACTGTAGCAAAGAGGTGGAATGAAGATGTTTACGATAGAATCACGAAATTAAGAATTTAACACTACAGGTTTTTTTTTTATGTACTGGTTAATTTTTCATCCATATCATGTCTCATTTCAGACTAGTGGAAGGATAAACTAAAATACACATTTAAGTGTTTAATTTATTACACTTAGGGTCAGATTTACTAACAGCTTGCTCCAGCGCAAACCCTCTTTTGACGTTAAAGTCCCCCTGTAGTCAATCATTTTATCCCTTAAAACTCATCTTTGATCACCAAAATTACATATTTAAACGTTTGAAAAAAATTCTTTATGCCTTAAAATATCTTGAATGTAACTCGACACCCTTGCCTCATTTAGTACGCGTGGCTCTATGAATATGCAAATGAGCCCCGCCTCCACTCACTCACTCAGCTCAGAGATCCACTGGTTGACGATCACACGTTGATCTGATTGGTTACAAGGTAGTTTGTGACGTCAGAAACACCAGCGATTTCAAAGCGTGTGTTTGAGACTGTCTTTGGTTCACTGCAGTTTTAAGGAGGAAATACTCAGCAATGCTGTCGACTTATGAACTTACACATGGTTTGTCTTAAAGCAGATTAAACACACCACATAGACACATAAACAACATTAAAAAATGGATTTTCAACACAGGGGTCTTTTCATTTTTTCAGCTAAGCTTATTGTATATGCATTTGTAGGACTTTTCCTTTCAGACGCAGTATTTATGGGAGGAGAGTATTTAAATTAATCATGCAAAGTGATTTACTAAGTTTTGCGCTTGTGAATTTACTGGTATTTGCTCCATTATTTAATGGCCAAAGAAAGCACGTCTTAAAACAGCCTTGTGTTGTAAATCTGACCCTTTATCTTTTTGCGTCACTAAATTTAAGTTACAATACATATCATTAAAAATAGTTTCTTTCTCCACTACAGTACAACTTACATACACCAAAACTTACAGTTTTATTCTTATCTATAATCTAAAGGTTTTTACTGAGGGGTTTGTTCAAATATCAATCAACCTGATTTTTATAACATTTTATTCCTAAAAACTTGGTAAAAATGCGTTTTTCTGTCTGTTGGAAGTGTTTTCTGATTTATGGAGTGATAAAAAAGAGAAATAAAAAATCCCCTCTATAAAAACCTTTAAGTCTAATATGTCAACAAAATCAAACAGGTATTTTGAATCTGGCTTTATCCAATATTTATCCAAAAAAATCTGTCGACAGTGTTTTCTGATTTGAGTGATAAAAAGAAAAATCTAAATTCTAATAAATTCTATAAAAACCTTTAGCTCTAATATGTCAACAAAATTAAACAAAAACTTTGTAACAAATGAATGCATATTTAATTAGATAATGCCTCGTTGCATATTTTAACAACATTTCACACACACAAAAAAAATCTATTAATGAATGAAAGTATTTTGAATCTGGCTTTATCCAATATTCAAATTTATGTTCTGAAAATGTATACAAATGATTGCATATTTAATTAGATAATGCCTCGTTGCATATTTTAACATAACATTTCACAAAACTGATATCTATTAATGAAATATTTTTATCAGTTAGTTTATAATAATGCATCTAATTAGTTTTGACCATCACTGAAGAACTACAGCTACATTTCTTGTAACTGTATTATGGGGAGTAGATCAGAGACACAGCTTTATTATTGCTTTATTATAAGAAAATCAAATACACACAAATGATCTTCTGCCTTTTTATGTCTGTCTGCACAACCTCTTTAGTTTGTTTGTTTGCTTCGTAGGTTTTTATACCAGGCGATGACTGCTTAAATGTTTCCCACAATGCAACAGAATTGAACAATCTTAATCTCTACACTGTCCCGGTAAGCTTTACCATTATAAATGTGTCGGTGTGAGTGTCGGTGTGATACTGATCATATGTTAATGTGTCTCTGCAGTATTATCTGTACTGCTGTCTGCTGGCGATGCTGGGTGTGATGGTGTTCGTGCGCGTGTGTGTGTCTGTGAAAGTCTTCCTCCTGACGCTAGCGCTAGTGGTGTATCTCGCGCTCTTCTTGCACGTGTACGCGCCGCGCTCAGACTGCTACGTCAGACAGCTCTACGGCGACAACAGCACGTAAGACACTAACACACACGTTTCTGTTTACCTATAAAAAAAAATTTGTACAACTAGTTAAATAATACAATTGTACTGTAAAATAAAAAAAATAGGGCAGGGCAACGATTAATCGGATCCAAAATAAAAGTTTGTGTTTACATATAATATATGTGTGTGTGTACTGTGTATAATTATGTTGTATAAATAAATACACACACATGCATGAATATATTTAGGATAATATATATATATATACATATAATAAATATATATATAAATAAGTATATATAAATATATATACAGTATATACATGCAAATATTTCTTAAATATATTATATGTAAACATAAACATTTATGTTGGATGCGATTAATCGTTGCCCTGCCCTAAAAAAATTTATGTGTATTAAAAATGATAACAATTTGCAATGATTTTAATTTGATTTAATTGTGCATTAATTGTTGTTCTTGTTATATTAAATGATATAATTAAATACTATAATAATAATTATCTTCTAATAATGATATAAAATAACAATAATGATCATTATTATTTTCTGATTTATCAATTGTAATTCTTATAACAGTAATAAACGATAATAAGTTTAGTTTAAAATGTGTTAAAATTGGCAGCTGAATATATATTAATTTCATTCAGCATATTCTTCAGATTGAAACAAATATTCAATGAGAAATATGTAGGTGGGACTTAATTTATTCATGAGGAGTTTGATTGAATGTTGTAAAATGTCTCTATTACAGACGGTTGAAAAATATCAAGGATTAGTGATGACAGAATATGAATATATTTTGACGAAGGATTATAAAGACAAAAATATTTTCTTTATTATAACGTCACTGATTAATCATTCATAATATGAGCGGCAACATGAAATAAGAAGTTAATCAGAGTCAATATTGATTTGATGACTTTTGTGGGTTTGACAGTCATGGTTCAGATGCTGTTTATACATTTATTTTGCATTGTAACTCTAAACGGTGCGCAGAAACACTGTGATTGTTGCACAATTTTAATAAGTTGAGTAAAGATCACTATTGACTGTGATATCTTACTGTGTGTGTTTTAGGCCGGGAGTTCTTAAGGAGCCCAAGATCATGGCCGGCATTTGGCTGGTCATTTTCTACTTGACTTCCCTTATTCTTGTGCGACAGGTAAGAGTGTGTGTGTGTGTGTGTGTGTGTGTGTGTGGTTATGAGTGTATTTCAGTGTTGGGGAAGTTGTATAACAGTAATCCACGAGATGACTAACTACTTCTCGAAACGGAAGTTTTTGTCTTTATATGCAGCTCTTTCCTTTAGCTGTCAGGAATCATGTGTTTAAAGCATACGTCATATATTATGGTTTTTATTCATATTTTGAATGTTTTTTTTCTTTTTTTGTTGCAATTCTTATTGGTTTTTAAATGTTGCATAGGCCTATATATATATATATATTTTTTTTTTTTTCTGTTTTCATTTAAATTATTTTAGTACATCAAACTAAATAAAATTGAGAGATGTTGAGTTTAAAATATTTTATTTCAGTTAGTTAAAAAAAATATATATATATTTTGGTTTAATTTATTTTTGTTTTATTTCAGTTTTAATTTTTTTATTTCCAGTGTATAATTTGAGTGCCAGTGATATTTGAGCATCATTGAGATACTTTTTATTATTACTGTTTTGAATAGGTTATTTTTACATTTCCTGTTTGCATTAAAGTTTCAGTAATTTTCTTGTTTGTCATATTTAGTGGTTTTTAATGTATATATCATTAAAAGTTATTTTAATACACCAGTTTAAACTAAATGAACACAAGTCAAGTGGTGTAAAATAAGTAAAATAATTGAGTTTTTTTTCCCCAGTTAAAGTATATTTTATTTCAACCAGCGTTTCTCATGCTGACTACAGTGACCCTGCTCAGTAGTGTGTGTGTGTGTGTGTGTGTGTGTGTGTGTGTGTGTGTGTGTGTGTGTGTGTGATCTGTGTATGTGTAACTGATGTGATCCAGGATGAGTTGGGCTCTCGCACAGAGTTCCTGCTGGAGAAGTGTTTTAAGAAAGAGACGGACGAGATGGAGACGACGAAGAACGTGAACAGACTCCTCTTGCAGAATCTGCTGCCGGGACACGTCACTGAGTTCTTCATCGGCAAGGACGTCCCAAACCAGGTGACACACACACACACACACACACACACACACACACACACACACACTCTCAGGTGTTCATGATGACGACCTCGAGCTCCACTGATGCCCTCTAGAGGCACCAGAGTCCATTACACTCAATCTCCTCCAGTGCTTCTGTGTCTGAGCGAGAGTTCATCGTTTATCAAGTCAAAGTCTTTTAGTGTAATTGTACAAGCGTTCTCCTTCAGCTCGAGCTTCACGAGTCTTTCTGTGTCAAATCTGCTCTGAGTTTATCAAGGACACGCAAGAATAACTGTGATATTGTTAGTAATATCTCAGCTGGACTGAAGCAGGTTTACTGGATTATCCAGACATCATTTATTATACAAATCATGAGTATCAAATATGATCATCAGGCTTTAGAGGAAGATTTAGAGGATCTCTAAATCATCATTGTTTTGCATTATATGATTTAAAACTACAGATCATACAACTAAGTATTTGAATATCATCTTACTAAGACATATTATTGGCAGATATTGATATTTATATGCGTTTTATGCTGAAGATTGCATTGATTTACATTACAAGCATCAGAATGTCATCTCACTGTTTGACCAAATTAATATTATATACTAATATTTCATATGTCAGGCTTTACAAAGTTAAAACCTGGTGTTACCAGGGCTTAATTCTGTGATGTATCTGTGTGTGTGTGTGTGTGTTTCAGGACTTGTACAGCAAGTCGTGCGAGTGTGTGTGTGTTATGTTCGCGTCCGTGCCGCAGTTCTACAAAGAGTTCTACAACGAGAGCAGCATCAACAACAACGGGCTGGAGTGTCTTCGCTTCCTCAACGAGATCATCTCAGACTTTGACGAGGTGAAGGTCTCTTCATTCTTCTGTTTTATCGGTTTAATCTTTTACACCTATACCCGTCTCACAATGTGTTTTCCTCTCACAGCTCCTTAACAAGCCAAAGTTCAGTGCGGTAGAAAAGATCAAGACCATCGGGAGCACGTACATGGCGGCCGCCGGACTGACCAATCCTGCCAAAACCGAGGAGCAACTAGTGAGTAGCGAGCGAATGATGCATGTTTTAAAGAGTTCTCCTTTTCACGAGATGTAATATAAATCTACGGTGTCCCCAGAGTGTGTCTGTGAAGTTTCAGCTCAAACTCATTTATTATAGCTTGTCAAATTTGCCCCTTTTGGGTGTGAGCAAAAACTTGTTTTTGTGTGTGTGTCCCTTTAAATGCAAATGAGCTTTAGCTCCGCCTCCTTTCAGAAGAGGGCGGAGCCTCTACACAAGCTTCAGAAACTCCAGCAATAACAAAACAGGCCAATCTCACTCATCCAGAATCCCAGAATAACCAGTAGCGAGTGCAGCCTTACGGAGAGACTCAGGAAGAGTTTCTGAATGTTAGTGGAGACATTTCTGTAGTTGTTCTCCACAGAGTTACATTGATCATCTCATCATCATGTTTAACTTCTCCACAAGTGTCCACAGTTCCTGAGGTGTTTATAAGACAGCGGTGACATGTTCTGGTTAGTGATGCTCCGATTGATCGGCCGCCGATCATGATCGGCCGATATTGGCAAAAAATAGCTTGATCGGCAACCCCCAAAAGCGCCGATCAAAAAAGCCGATCACGTGACGTAAATAACTCGCGCAACTTTTCCGCATGCGCGGCAACACAACAGCAGAGCAGAGCTTGCTTAACAGTGGCAAAATGAGTTCTCCTATGACGGCAATTCAATGGCAATTATAAACGAGCGCACAACTGATGCTGGCGCGCGCGGTAAATGACATTCGCGAGAGGATAACAGATCTACGCGCGAGGAAACGGGAACTCGCGAGCTCATTCAAACCCTGCGCGGGCGCATGACATCTCTGCCCTCGCGCGCGCGCATGATCATTCCCCACACTCTCGCGCTTGATCTCCTCTCGCCTGCTGATTTTGCTCGCTCGAACACTTTTATTTTTGGCAGTCGAGGGGCGGGACTTACTGTTTTAATAACCTCAAATGTCATTGTCATTATTTTATTTTTTGGATCTGATGTAGTTAGTTCCTCAACTACATCCATTGTAGTCTGCCTGACCCCTCTTTGTTTTGAAAAATTATACTGTGCCTTATTTGGAAAAGGTGGCCTACAGTAGCCTTATGTTATCTTGTTTTCTAACTACAATTAAATAAATATTGGTGGTTCTTCAAGATTTTCTTGACTCTAGCATATTTCCATTCTGTGATCGGCAGTGATCGGCAATCGGCAGATCATGATTTTGGTGATCGGTAATCGGTGATCGGCCCCAAAAATGCTGATCGGAGCATCACTAGTTCTGGTCAATAGTGTTCAGTGCTCGTCTGTGCTCAACCACACAACAGTTTCAGGCTTTGCTGGATCTTTATCATTGTGTTAGAACTGGTCTCTGTTGTCGCTTGTGAAACCAGATGTCGGCTGGTGTGTGTAAACGTGCAGATAAAGGGCCGCTAATATTATAATAAGATCCTCTTCATACGCCAGAAGGAGAGCGAAATCTGATCGGCTCATTTTTAGAAATGCTTGCAGAGAAAGGCTCATCAAAACTAAGTTACTGGGTTTCACTTTTCACGTTTTCTGTGTCGGTAGAAGCACCCGATTATAGCACTTACACATGGAGAAACTCAGATTTTCATGATATGTCCCCTTTAAAGGACATTATGAGTTCTCATCAGGTTTGTGCATCTACAGCTCTGCGACACGTCGAACAGTCACATCCGCAGCATGTTGGACTTCGCCATCGCTCTGATGGGGAGACTGGAAAACATCAACACACACTCGTTCAACAGCTTCAAACTGAGGATCGGTAACACACACTGCATATTTATGACTTACACACACATTATTTCAACCTTTCGATCGATCAGATTGTGGACTGATCTGTATATCCAGCACAAACGTGAGCCTGGTGTTGTGTTGTGTCCAGGGATAAACCACGGGCCTGTGATCGCGGGCGTCATCGGGGCTCATAAACCTCAGTATGACATCTGGGGGAACACGGTGAACGTGGCCAGCCGGATGGACAGCACTGGAGTCCTGGATAAAATACAGGTGAGGCATCTTTACACCTTTCCAAACATCCAAAACATCAATCTCTCTGTGTTGGGATTTAACCCTTAACCCTTGAGCATCAATTACAATAACTTGCGTCCATTGTGGACAAAAATGTCATAAAATGTCATACAGTTTGAAGCCTGGAGCACAGACTAAAGTTTGGTGGCAGATTATTGTTGAAGTAAAAAAAAAGAAAGAAAAAAAGTTGGGATTAATTTTATGAAAATGATTTATGAACATTATTTTATATAAAATGTATATTTTATGAAACATGTTGAACAAACAAGTTTGTTTGGGCGCAGTGACATATTTCCCTGATTTGCAAATATTACAAGCACACACACATTTATTTATTTTTTACACACATACAAACCACACTCTGACATCCATACCAACACACACACACACACACACAATTATAGCTGCATAATTTATCCAATTGGCTCTATAAATATGCAGAAGCAGAAAACAGGAATAAAGCGAGTATTTGCTTTATAGGCCAAACCTGAGAAAATAGCACATCTGGGAAATGTTTTAATTTTGACAGAATGAAAGCCTCTAAAACACAGATTGCATCATTCTACAGTTAAATGCTCCTGGGGTTAAAAATTGCAGTTTCAATGGGGACATTTTTGTTCCACTAGTGCAAAATAGATTTTTTTTTAAAGGAAATGGCGGTGAAATAGTAAAATTCCAATAAAAATACACGCCTGTGCCAGAATGTGTGCAGTCAGCACTAACCGGCAAACCAATACATAAACAAACCCCTGAAAAAGACAGAAATGTCCATGATTAGGATCCAGAAGGGTTAATGCATGAGTCTATCATTATGAATTTAAACCATAAGCCGAAAATTGCCGGTCGAATATTATAGATTGTATTTTTAAACAGAATTAATATTTTGGAAGTTAAATCTCAAAGGTGAATATGGATTATTGAAGTTTTAATACTAAAAAAAAATGTGTGTGAAATGTTTTGAATTAGAAATATTTACAGCTTAAATATATTAATTTCAGCCCATAAAACTTCAAGCCCTAAAAATACAATGCATTAAAATGCAATCATGGTTAATGCATTGCATATTTTTTCAAGTAGTGCAATTCAACAAGCTTTTTACTTCCAGAGATCTCTATAAAGTAAATAAATAAAAGCATATTTTGTTACCTTTTGTAACTTGGAAGATGTTTGTTCCCATCATCGCTGCTCATTTCCCAGTACATTCAGCATCTGGTTTATATGCGCCATCTCAAACATATTCTCAAAACTATCGGTTTTCAACGTCTTCAAAATCAATATTCTGATCCCTGACAGCTTCTTCAGATCCACCGTGACACTAATATTTGATTGGGATAAAATACTTGCTCAAACTTGAGCCATTTCAGGTTTTGCTGAGGAGGATATTCTTTTGTTTTAATGCCTGGGGTAATTATGTACGTTATCGTAATGTATCAGACATCGCCACCTTGAGGAATAAAGCTGAAGTGCACTTATTGAGTCAAATTATTGTTGCGCAGAAAAAAAAACACTATTACATATTTACAAAAAAAATATTTGACAACATTTATAATACTTAATTTTTTTTGGGATGCACACTATATCGGCCACCGATATATATCGGTATCGGCCGATATGTTCATTTTTAATGTTATCGTTATCGGCTCGATAAGAAAATGTGGCCGATATATTAAAGCTGATAAATAATGTATTATCTCCTTCAGCTGAGACTCTTCAGATGTGCACTGTTCAACATGATGGGTTTGAATCGCTTGAAATATGATTGGAATCACTTAAAAAAAGGAAATACAGTAAAGTAGTGCAAGCCTGTCATATCGGCTACATAAAACTATCATGAGAACATTATAATTGTGTGTTTGTGACGAGGATTTTAATGGTGAGACTTCTGTGTTTGTAATCAGGCTCTCAAAAATTATATAAAAATGTGGATTTAGATTTATCTGCCAATATATCGGTTATCGGCTTTCAAATATAAAGAATTATCGGTTATCGGCTTTCAAATATAAAGAATTATCGGTTAATGTCTTTCAAATACAAAGAATTATCGGTTATTGTCTCATTATAAAGAATTATCGGTTATTGTCTTTCAAATATAAAGAATTATCGGTTATTGTCTTTCAAATATAAAGAATTATCGGTTAATGTCTTTCAAATATAAAGAATTATCGGTTATTGTCTCGAATATAAAGAATTATCAGTTATTGTCTTTCAAATATAAAGAATTATCGGTTATTGTCTTTCAAATATAAAGAATTATCGGTTATTGTCTCAAATATAAAGAATTATCAGTTATTGTCTTTCAAATATAAAGAATTATCGGTTATTGTCTCAAATATAAAGAATTATCGGTTATTGTCTCAAATATAAAGAATTACCGGTTATTGTCTTTCAAATATAAAGAATTATCGGTTAATGTCTTTCAAATATAAAGAATTATCGGTTATTGTCTTTCAAATATAAAGAATTATCGGTTATTGTCTCAAATAGCTTGGCAGGTGCTGATGCTCTTCCTTTTCTAAAGACATCTGGAAAACCGCCCGATTTAACATCTGCCCTTAAAACCTGGATATCTTGGCCATCAAAGCCAATCAAAGCCAAGGCGTTAAATGTGCTTATTGTATCGCTCTACTTGACGACGATCATCACTATGCAAATGTGTGGGAGTTGGACTGCTGCCAGTGAACGATCAATCTCACAAGTAAGTGGCACACCTAGGTCTGCTACACCCCTCGACTCGTGGAGCCAGTATGTCATCTTCTCCAAAGTTCTTGATGATGGGCGTGCGAATGCTCCAAATGAGCAATACAAGCCGAGAGCACGGAGAATGGCTCAAACAACAGTCTACCGGGGCCGTACAACTCTTCTCTGCATTATCCTACTTTTATGCGGGGATATTCAAGTGAACCCAGGGCCGATGGATCTACAACAACAACCACTGCAGGTGGCGGAGACCGCTCTGATCTACACCCCGCATGCTTTCAACACAGCGCAGATGCTATCGGGTACCATTGCTAACAGTGCGCATCCACGCGCATCTATGTTTACCAACACATTGCAAAAAGGTAACCTCCAGGCACTACACGCGCTTAAGCCAGCAAATGAAAGTGGTAAATTAAATGCTATGCAGACTATAGTTGTTTCAAAACAAAGCCAGATGAAACTATTTCAGACGGTAAACCATGCGTCGGTTCTATAGAACCCATTGACAAAGCCGAAAGGAATATTCGGAGGACATATTAACATACGTAGTGTAATGTCTAAAACGGAACAGTTGGAACATCTACTGTTGGGATCAAATCTACATTACCTGTGTCTTTCTGAGACTTGGATTACAGCTACAACTCCTGTATCGGCATTTATGATTCCTGGATACAAAGTATACAGACGGGACAGAGGAAAGGGAAAAGGGGGTGGGGTCTTGATCTACGTAAAAGACAGTATTGACAGTCACCAAATAGACATTCCAGATCTAACTATAGAGTGTGTTGGGGTTACAATTAAACTATCGCCCCAAATGTCATTTATTGTACTTTGTGTATATAGACCACCAAATGCAACAAGCGATTTCTATACTGGTTTAACAAAAATTCTAAAAACATATGACCGAAAGGAAATATTGCTCATGGGTGACCTCAACATAAATTGGCTTGATAAAGGCAAGAGGAAACACCTAAAAGATGTTGCAAACTCAATACAACTGATACAATTGATTAAAAAGCCTACTAGAATAACAAAAACGTCTCAAACTTTGATAGATTTAATATTCACAAATAAACCAGACAGGGTAATTAAAACATACAACCTAATAACGGGACTGTTTGATCATAATTTTGTTCTAATAGCCAGGAAATTAAATAAATCAAGATACAGAAATAAAGAACAATCAAACAAACAATGCAAAATTCCTCATATTCCTAAAAGAAATCAAGAGCTCCTTAAAAATGATTTAAATGAAATTGACTGGGCCTCCAAAACTGATAGAGAAAGCTGTGTACATACATGCAATAATATTATAACTGCTATAAAGAATAAAATTGATAAATATACACAGCTCAAACATAGAAAATCAAATAAAAAGAGGCTCCCGTGGTTTAATGAATCCCTTTGGGACACAATGAAACAGAGGGATAAAGCTCTCAAGGTTTCTCTTAAAACTAAATTAACCACTGATTATTACATTTACAAATCTCTGAGAAATAAAGTTACCATGCTGCTTCGAAAAGCAAAAGCAAATTTTTTTCTAAACTTAATCAAAGAGGCAAAAGGTAATTGTAAAAATTTGTGGAGGAGCATGGATAAACTATTGGGAAGGGAAAAAATATATCAGGAGCATTTACAGCTCAAAATCAATGGAATAGTTCAAAATGAGGGCTCTATTCTGGCTAAACACTGCAATGATTATTTCTTGGATTCTATGTTAGACCTGGCGGAGACTTTTCCTGAAGTGAACTGCTGCCAAGATGATCATGGGGATGGCAATGCATCTTATTGTAGGTTGCAGAATATAGATGAAGACAAAATCTCCAAAATAATAGCAAATTTGAAAAATAGTAAAACAAAGGATATATTTGGACTTGATACATCCCTTCTAAAAGAACTCAAAATTACTCTAACTCCTGTACTAACAATAGCTGTGAATCAATCTATAAATGAAAACAATTTTCCTTTGGTGTTAAAAAAAGCAGTAGTTAAGCCGATTTTCAAGTCAGGAGACAAGCTCTGTGTGTCAAATTATCGACCTATTAGTATCCTACCAGCCATCTCCAAGGTCTTTGAGAAGGTGGTGGCAGAGCAGCTAGTGGAGCATCTTGACCACACTGATGCATTACATCCCTGCCAGTTTGGGTTCAGGAAAAGATACTCCACAGAGTCTGCTTGCTGCTACTTACTAGAAGACATCAAATCCAGTCTTGATGGGGCGGTCTTTCTGGACTTGAGAAAGGCCTTCGATACCGTTAATCACCAGCTTCTCATCAGCAAACTATCTGATTTTTCTCTTGACACAAATACAATAGCATGGATTCAATCTTACCTTAATGACAGACAACAATGTGTTGCGGTAGATAATATAAAATCATCCTTAAGATCTTGCAGCATGGGAGTGCCACAAGGTTCCATTCTGGGCCCCCTGCTGTTTACTCTATACATAAATGACCTGCCAACTGTGTGTAAGAGTAAAATTACTATGTATGCTGATGATACGGTGCTATATGCACATGGTAAAACTGCGGAAGAAGTCGCTCAAAAACTGACCAAAGAGATGAAGAAAGTTTCTTTGTGGCTGAAAAAATCATGCCTCACCTTAAATCTAGATAAGACTGTATCGATGTTTTTTACAAATCGCTATAAAATACAAAATTGTCCTAAAATTTTAATTGATGGACAAATCATTTCAAATCCAGATCAGGTAAAATATTTAGGTGTTATACTGGAACCAAATTTAGGCTTTAAAAGGCACATAAAAAAATGATCAAATACAATCAAATTTAATATGGCACAGTTCAGATACATTCGAAATTCCCTTACAATCGAGGCCTCAGGAGCCTATCTAAATGCAATGATTGTTCCACATTTTCTTTACTGTATGACAAGTTGGTCACAGGCTTGTAAATCTGTCCTCAGGCCTCTTGAGTCATTATATAAAAGTTCTCTAAAGATTCACGATAAGAAAGGCAGACAAATTTCTCAGCTTTGAAAATCTGATGATCCACACAAATCTGTGTTTGATGTATAAGATCCTTCATGATACCGCTGCTCCTCCACTAAAAGAGTTTATATCTTTGGGCTCTGAAACAACAGCTCGAGCCACTAGATCTACAGTGCGAGGCGAATGTAGGATCCTTAAACGCAGGACAGCATTTGGAAACTCTGCCTTTTCTTGTGTGGCCGCTCGTCAGTGGAATAAGTTGCCTACAGAGCTGATAAGAAGCACAAACTTTTATACTTTTTCACGCCTGGCAAAGAAATGGCTCTTGTCAAATCAAATTTGCACCCATATGTGACCGGAGGTATGTATGTATGTGTTTGTGTGTGTGTGTAAGTATGTGTTCTATAAGAGTAGACTTGAGTAAATGAAAGGTGTGAAGATCTGATTGTTGTGCATATGAAGACTTTTATTATTTATTTGGTCAATGTAAATTTCATTATTCATGTATGTATGATGTATTATGTATTTTATTATAACATCAGCCTGCCCAGGGACTACGGGTGGAAATTAGCTCTTGAGCTAAAACCTGGTACTATGCATCTCTCCCCTTGAGGTTAATGTTTATTGTACGCTGTCCCTGTTTTTCTAAATAATAAAAAAATAAAAAATAAAAAGAATTATCGGTTATTGTCTTTCAAATATAAAGAATTATCGGTTATTGTGTCTCAAATATAAAGAATTATCGGTTATTGTCTTTCAAATATAAAGAATTATCGGTTATTGTCTCAAATATAAATAATTATCAGTTAATGTCTTTCAAATATAAAGAATTATCGGTTATTGTCTTTCAAATATAAAGAATTGTCGGTTATTGTCTCAAATATAAAGAATTATTGGTTATTGTCTCAAATATAAATAATTATCAGTTAATGTCTTTCAAATATAAAGAATTATCGGTTATTGTCTTTCAAATATAAAGAATTGTCGGTTATTGTCTCAAATATAAAGAATTATCGGTTATTGTCTCAAATATAAAGAATTATCGGTTATTGTCTCAAATATAAAGAATTATCGGTTATTGTCTTTCAAATATAAAGAATTATCGGTTAATGTCTTTCAAATATAAAGAATTATCGGTTATTGTCTTTCAAATATAAAGAATTATCGGTTAATGTCTTTCAAATATAAAGAATTATCGGTTATTGTCTTTCAAATATAAAGAATTATCGGTTATTGTCTTTCAAATATAAAGAATTATCGGTTAATGTCTTTCAAATATAAAGAATTATCGGTTATTGTCTTTCAAATATAAAGAATTATCGGTTATTGTCTTTCAAATATAAAGAATTATCGGTTATCGTATCGGCCAAAATTTTCATATCGTTGCATTCCTAATTTTTTCTTGCTTTTTTATGTTCAACAAAAATAAAATAAAAAATATGATAGCATTGTAATACTTGAACACACCTGACCTCATAAACACTCGTAAATACGAACTTCCCCAGAAGGACTTGAACTAAATTAATTTAGTTAAATGAATAAGGAATTAAATCAATGTGTTGTTTGTTGTCTTCTCAGGTGACGGAGGAAACCGCACATGTGGCTCAAACGCTGGGCTATGATGTCACTCAGAGAGGAGTGGTCAACGTCAAGGGCAAAGGTCAACTGACCACATACTTCATCGACACGGAGCAAATGCTGAAGACCTCGTTATCAATGAAAGCTTGAAACATCAATCCGACATGTTATAACTAAGCGAGTTGAGATCCTCAGTGTTCCACTAAGGTCCTTTACGGCAGGTGTTTTCACATCGGAGTTCGCAATGGAATGCTGTGGAAAAGTTTAGAGGAAAACAGTGTCAAAATGTCAAAATAAGCAATAAAAAATGTAATTAAATATTTTAAAATGTAAAATTAAGTGAAAAGTTGGATTAAAATAAATATACTGTGAATGTTAGTGGTGGCTGAACTAGTTAGCACTTCACTAATTCAAGTACTTTTAAAAATGAAGGAAGATTAAAGTTAACTATTTTGTTTGTTCTTTTTGGAGATGTTTTCTTTCTGATAATCTATTTTTTTAAATAATGTAAATTGTAAATTCTATAAATTTCCAAGGTGTTGAGTTTAGTTTTATATTGAATATGTGTATTTTCTTTCACTTATGCACTTATTTATTAATGTTTGTTACTATATATTTAAAATTTTGTATGTTCAATTTATGTGAAAAATGTATATAAACATTTTAATTAAAAAAAAGCTCTTTGTTGTGTTTAAACTTTAACCATCCATGTGACTGAGCTTACTAGATAATTACTGGCTTAAAGGGTGATACTTACAATATATATATATATATATATATATATATATATATATATATCTTTTCTTTTTTTCTTTCTAATTGATAAGGGGAATTTTAT
>NC_138726.1:64447023-64449523 GCF_965113295.1 Leuciscus leuciscus | reverse complement strand
TCAAATAAACGCAGCTTTTGTGAGCAGAAGAGACTCTTTCAGGGAGAATAAATAAGAATTGTTCAATAATCTATATATATGTTGTCTTTTGTTCCACAGAAACTCGATCTGAACGGCCTCCTGTGGCAGTAATCAATCCCAAACCGCTTCCCAAACTGCCTCTGTCGCCCCTCGCCAATAAACCCGCCGTCCAGATGACCACGCCCACCTCTCCGGTGGCCACGCCCACCTCATCAATGACCACGCCCACCTCTCAGACGGCCACGCCTACAGACAGACCCCTCATCCAGGCGGCCATGTTAGTGACGGCTAAACAAGCCCTCCAGCCGCCGTCCTCCTCTGTGCCGAAAACCGCTCTGAAACCTCCTCCGCTGGTCCCGCCCACCAAGCCCCAGGCCCCGCCCACCAAGCTTCAGGCCCCACCCACCAGGCCTCAGGCCCCACCCATGTCCCCAACCACTGACCACTCGCGCTCGTCAAACGGATTCCACAACCTCCCCTCTCCACCAATCGCTGAGCAGAGGGCGGAGCTTGGCACGTGGTTAGAGGTGGGATCCATGGTGGAAGTCAATGACCCGCCCCTTTTTGGAGTGATTCGCTGGATTGGACAGATCAGCGGCCTATCAGAGCCAGTCGCTGGAATCGAGCTGGTAATCGAACAACTCTCACTTAGGAAGAATACTTAACCTTACAGACTTTGTAACACATCTTTCCCTCGTGGGTCAAAATGACCCGAAGCCCTAAAATTATACTTTTTTTGTCCAGAAATCGTATTTTATTTCATTTTGATAATATTTTTTTCTATTTTTTTAATGAGATTCTTAGTTATTTTTTATTTGATTTACCTTTAAATTACTAGATTTGATCAATAAATAATAAATAAATAGTAATTTAAGCACATTCCTCACATTCTTTCAACCTAAATTCAAAATAACTCACAATTTCATGCATAACCCTTTTAATTCAGTTCAAAATATCTTACATTGTGTGTCTTTGTCGACCTCTTGTGGAAAAATAATAATATAAGATGATATTTCATGACTCTAGGTGGCCTTATAGCTCTATATGGAGCAAACGAGCTGTTCCTCTGGGTCCTAAAGTCAGTTTTCCTTCAGTTTGCATTCAGAAACACATGTAGACATTGTAAAATAATTTTTCGGTAAAGTTTTAGCATTTTTAGTTTGGATTTTGAGCATTTTTAGGTTTTTACTATGTGTACTGAAGCATTCCTCACATTCCTAAGAGGGTCAAATCAATCCATCATTATTAATTATTAATAATAAAGGTGGTTTATGTTGAAAGTGTTTTGTTTGTCAGGATCAGGAGTTGTCCGCCGCTACGGATGGCAGTTACCTCAGCGAACGCCACTTCCGCTGTCCCGCTAATAAAGGGCTGTTCGTCAAACTGAGGAACTGCAGACGCGACTCCAGGTTCCCAGAGCCCGAGCTGCCCATTAATCAGGTCGATCGCTGCAACTCTATCGGTGCGTTCGCTTTGATTTATATATTTATATAGCGCTCGACACAATAGACGCGGTTTCAAAACCGCTTTAAAATATATATATTTCATAGATATCATAGAATGCATGATATAAAGCATTGGAATGCATAAAGTTGCAACATGTCAGCAAAAATTCTCAGTTATAAATTTAATTAAATAAACATGCCTTAATATTTATGCATAACCTATGATGATGCATGCATTTGCAAAATATATAATAATGCATATTATTACTGCAAAAATATTAACAGCAATAATGTCTTAAATTCTGTAATGTCCTTATTTAACAATGTAAGGAAATGATGCCTTAATATAATAATAAACGTAATACATAAAATCGCAAAATATATAATAATGCTTTGTATGTGTGTTCCAGCGTTTGCTAACTGGAGCAGTGAGCGTGTGGAGGACAACACTCCTCCGGTGTTGGGTCTGGACGCCCGGATGACGTATGAGGGCTTCAAGAAGGGCATTCAGGGTCACTTGAACTCCTGCTACCTGGACGCGTCTCTCTTCAGGTACACACACACACACACACACACTCCTCTGCCTCACTGTAGACACATGTTCAAAAACAGCTTGACGGAGTGAATATGGCGCCACAGGTCCTCATTTGGCATTTTAATTAAAAATGATGCCCTTATATATTTATGCACATTATATAGTAATGTTAAATCTCTGATGTGTGTGTGTGTGTGTGTCACAGTATGTTCTCGTGCTGCAGCTCGTTTGATTGGCTGTTGTTCTGGCCAACGGGTTCGGCCCACAGTAAGAGCGCTCAGGACCTGCTGCGCTGCGAGATCGTCAATCCTCTGCGCAGGTGAGAGTCACACACACACACACACACACACACACACACACACACACACACACACACACACAGTAAGAGCACTCAGGACCTGCTGCGAAATCGTCAATCCTCTGCGCAGGTGAGAGACACACACACACACACACACACACAGTAAGAGCACTCAGGACCTGCTGCGCTGCGAGATCGTCA